>NW_027139384.1:0-92500 GCF_035084215.1 Heptranchias perlo
GTTACAGGGATAAGGAGGGCCAGGGAGGGATTGGAACAGGAGGATGAGAATTTTTAAAATCGAGGCGTTCCCGGACCGGGAGCCGATATCGGTCAGCGAGCACAGCGGGGGGGCGGGGGGTGATGGGTGAACGGGACTCGGTGCGAGTTAGGGTACGAGGGGGGAGGGGGAGAGGCAGAGGGGGAAAAGCACCGAAGGGAGATTCCCCACTCGAGTGGCGTCACTTACCTTCAGAAACCGATGGAGTAAGAAGGTGAACCAGTTTGTCAGCATTTTCTCAGCTACCGACTCGGTCCTGAAACGAGTACAAGGCACGAGTTAGAAACACGGCCAGATCGGACTGTGCAACTCCCCCCTCGCACCGCGGCGGCCCGGCAAACACCCGCACCGTCCGAGTCAGGCGCTGAGCCAAACGGACCAGGAAGGCTGCATCTCCACACAGGATCGTGCCGAGGTGGCCAGTGGTCTGGCGGGCGTGTGATGTGGGGTGAGGCAGGGGAACGAGGGCCCAGGGAAGGACCAGGGAACGTGGGAGGAGGGAGGAGAGGAGACGAGGAGTCAGGGAAGGATGAGGAGATGTTGAGGGAGGGAGGGGGAGAGGAGGACTCAGGGGAGGATGAGGAGACGTTGAGGGAGGGAGGGGGAGAGGAGGACTCAGGGGAGGATGAGGAGATGTTGGGGGAGGGAGGGAGGAGAGGAGGACTCAGAGGAGCATGAGGAGACGTTGAGGGAGGGAGGAGAGGAGGACTCAGGGGAGCATGAGGAGACGTTGAGGGAGGGAGGAGAGGAGGACTCAGGGGAGGATGAGGAGATGTTGAGGGAGGGAGGGGGAGAGGAGGACTCAGGGGAGGATGAGGAGACATTGAGGGAGTGAGGGAGAGGAGGATGAGGAGACGTTGAGGGAGGGAGGGAGAGGAGGACTAAGGGAAGGATGAGGAGATGTTGGAGGAGGGAGGGAGGAGAGGACTCAGGGGAGGATGAGGAGATGTTGGGGGAGGAAGGGAGAGGAGGACTGAGGGGAGGATGAGGAGACGTTGAGGGAGGGAGAGGAGGACTCAGGGAAGGATGAGGAGTCGTTGAGGGAGGGAGGAGAGGAGGACTCAGGGAAGGATGAGGAGATGTTGAGGGAGGGAGGGGGGAGAGGAGGACTCAGGGGAGGATGAGGAGATGTTGGAGGAGGGAGGGAGGAGAGGAGGACCAGGGGAGGATGAGGAGACGTTGAGGGAGGGAGGGAGGAGAGGAGGATGAGGAGATGTTGGAGGAGGGAGGGAGGAGAGGAGGACTCAGGGGAGGATGAGGTGATGTTGGAGGAGGGAGGGAGGAGAGGAGGACTCAGGGGAGGATGAGGAGATGATGGAGGAGGGAGGGAGGAGAGGACTCAGGGGAGGATGAGGAGATGATGGAGGAGGGAGGGAGGAGTGGAGGACTCAGGGGAGGATGAGGAGATGATGGAGGAGGGAGGGAGGAGAGGACTCAGGGGAGGATGAGGAGATGATGGAGGAGGGAGGGAGGAGTGGAGGACTCAGGGGAGGATGAGGAGATGATGGAGGAGGGAGGGAGGAGAGGAGGACTCAGGGGAGGATGAGGAGATGTTGGAGGAGGGAGGGAGGAGAGGAGGACTCAGGGGAGGATGAGGAGACGTTGAGGGAGGGAGGGAGGAGAGGAGGACTCAGGGGAGGATGAGGAGACGTTGGGGGAGGGAGGGAGGAGAGGACTCAGGGGAGGATGAGGAGATGATGGAGGAGGGAGGGAGGAGAGGAGGACTCAGGGGAGGATGAGGAGATGATGGAGGAGGGAGGGAGGAGTGGAGGACTCAGGGGAGGATGAGGAGATGTTGGGGGAGGGAGGGAGGAGAGGAGGACTCAGGGGAGGATGAGGAGACGTTGGGGGAGGGAGGGAGGAGAGGAGGACCAGGGGAGGATGAGGAGATGTTGGAGGAGGGAGGGAGGAGAGGACTCAGGGGAGGATGAGGAGATGATGGAGGAGGGAGGGAGGAGAGGACTCAGGGGAGGATGAGGAGATGATGGAGGAGGGAGGGAGGAGAGGAGGACTCAGGGGAGGATGAGGAGATGTTGGAGGAGGGAGGGAGGAGAGGAGGACTCAGGGGAGGATGAGGAGATGTTGGAGGAGGGAGGGAGGAGAGGACTCAGGGGAGGATGAGGAGATGTTGGAGGAGGGAGGGAGGAGAGGAGGACTCAGGGGAGGATAAGGAGACGTTGGGGGAGGGAGGGAGGAGAGGAGGATGAGGAGATGTTGGGGGGGGGAGAGGAGGACTCAGGGGAGGATGAGGAGACGTTGAGGGAGGGAGGGGGGAGAGGAGGATGAGGAGACGTTGAGGGAGGGAGGGAGGAGAGGAGGCCTCAGGGGAGGATGAGGAGATGTTGGAGGAGGGGGGGGGAGAGGAGGATGAGGAGACGTTGAGGGAGGAGAGGAGGCCTCACCTGCGGAGCAGCAGCTTGGGGTGGTTTTTGTTCTCCAGGTTCTTCTCGATCAGGTCGGACAGGAGTTGTTTGAGGACCACGGTGGCGTACTGCATCTTGCCCTGCAGCGCCGTCATGACCAGTGAGGCCACATTGCCCCGGTCCCGCATCGAGAAGCTGCGTTGGGCCTCCAGCGTGCGGACGAAGGTCAGGAGGAAGACTTTGTTGTTGAGCAGCTGGCCAAAGATCCTGAGAGCCTTCTCCACGTTGGCGGGAGCCTGCGGGGGAGGGGGGGGGGGTGAGGAGGGAGACGGACACAGCCGGTCAGGTCCCAGTAAGATTGCTCCCCCTTCCCAGCACCCCCTGGCGTTGCTCAGTGCAGGTCAGAGGAGCGTTACACCAAGTCACGCCCGAAGTATTATTCCGCTGCTAAGGTGGGCCTGCCCCTTTAAGATTAACAGATCGTGTAAATAAGCCTGTTCTCTGAGGTTGGACATATCTTGGCATCAATTGCAGGCGAATTACTGCCCCTGTTAGATGTTTCCCTGCTGAGGTCCTCCTTCTGAGGGAAAGGCCAGGTAATCTCAAGGTCAAAGGTGTGCAGAGGGAGCTTTACTCTGTATCTAACCCTGTACCTGCCCTGGGAGTGTTTGATGGGACAGTGTAGAGGGAGCTTTACTCTGTATCTAACCCTGTACCTGCCCTGGGAGTGTTTGACGGGACAGTGTAGAGGGAGCTTTACTCTGTGTCTAACCCTGTACCTGCCCTGGGAGTGTTTGATGGGACAGTGTAGAGGGAGCTTTACTCTGTATCTAACCCTGTACCTGCCCTGGGAGTGTTTGATGGGACAGTGTAGAGGGAGCTTTACTCTGTATCTAACCCTGTACCTGCCCTGGGAGTGTTTGACGGGACAGTGTAGAGGGAGCTTTCCTCTGTATCTAACCCTGTACCTGCCCCTGGGAGTGTTTGATGGGACAGTGTAGAGGGAGCTTTACTCTGTATCTAACCCTGTACCTGCCCTGGGAGTGTTTGATGGGACAGTGTAGAGGGAGCTTTACTCTGTATCTAACCCTGTACCTGCCCTGGGAGTGTTTGACGGGACAGTGCAGAGGGAGCTTTCCTCTGTATCGAACCCTGTACCTGCCCTGGGAGTGTTTGATGGGACAGTGTAGAGGGAGCTTTACTCTGTATCTAACCCTGTACCTGCCCTGGGAGTGTTTGATGGGACAGTGTAGAGGGAGCTTTACTCTGTATCTAACCCTGTACCTGCCCTGGGAGTGTTTGATGGGACAGTGTAGAGGGAGCTTTACTCTGTATCTAACCCTGTACCTGCCCTGGGAGTGTTTGACGGGACAGTGTAGAGGGAGCTTTCCTCTGTATCTAACCCTGTACCTGCCCTGGGAGTGTTTGATGGGACAGTGTAGAGGGAGCTTTACTCTGGATCTAACCCTGTACCTGCCCTGGGAGTGTTTGATGGGACAGTGTAGAGGGAGCTTTACTCTGAATCTAACCCTGTACCTGCCCTGGGAGTGTTTGACGGGACAGTGTAGAGGGAGCTTTACTCTGTATCTAACCCTGTACCTGCCCTGGGAGTGTTTGATGGGACAGTGTAGAGGGAGCTTTCCTCTGTATCTAACCCTGTACCTGCCCTGGGAGTGTTTGATGGGACAGTGTAGAGGGAGCTTTACTCTGTATCTAACCCTGTACCTGCCCTGGGAGTGTTTGATGGGACAGTGTAGAGGGAGCTTTACTCTGTATCTAACCCTGTACCTGCCCTGGGAGTGTTTGATGGGACAGTGTAGAGGGAGCTTTACTCTGTATCTAACCCTGTACCTGCCCTGGGAGTGTTTGATGGGACAGTGTAGAGGGAGCTTTACTCTGTATCTAACCCTGTACCTGCCCTGGGAGTGTTTGACGGGACAGTGCAGAGGGAGCTTTCCTCTGTATCGAACCCTGTACCTGCCCTGGGAGTGTTTGATGGGACAGTGTAGAGGGAGCTTTACTCTGTATCTAACCCTGTACCTGCCCTGGGAGTGTTTGATGGGACAGTGTAGAGGGAGCTTTACTCTGTATCTAACCCTGTACCTGCCCTGGGAGTGTTTGATGGGACAGTGTAGAGGGAGCTTTACTCTGTATCTAACCCTGTACCTGCCCTGGGAGTGTTTGACGGGACAGTGTAGAGGGAGCTTTCCTCTGTATCTAACCCTGTACCTGCCCTGGGAGTGTTTGATGGGACAGTGTAGAGGGAGCTTTACTCTGGATCTAACCCTGTACCTGCCCTGGGAGTGTTTGATGGGACAGTGTAGAGGGAGCTTTACTCTGAATCTAACCCTGTACCTGCCCTGGGAGTGTTTGACGGGACAGTGTAGAGGGAGCTTTACTCTGTATCTAACCCTGTACCTGCCCTGGGAGTGTTTGATGGGACAGTGTAGAGGGAGCTTTCCTCTGTATCTAACCCTGTACCTGCCCTGGGAGTGTTTGATGGGACAGTGTAGAGGGAGCTTTACTCTGTATCTAACCCTGTACCTGCCCTGGGAGTGTTTGATGGGACAGTGTAGAGGGAGCTTTACTCTGTATCTAACCCTGTACCTGCCCTGGGAGTGTTTGATGGGACAGTGTAGAGGGAGCTTTACTCTGTATCTAACCCTGTACCTGCCCTGGGAGTGTTTGATGGGACAGTGTAGAGGGAGCTTTACTCTGTATCTAACCCTGTACCTGCCCTGGGAGTGTTTGATGGGACAGTGTAGAGGGAGCTTTACTCTGTATCTAACCCTGTACCTGCCCTGGGAGTGTTTGATGGGACAGTGTAGAGGGAGCTTTACTCTGTATCCAACCCTGTACCTGCCCTGGGAGTGTTTGATGGGACAGTGTAGAGGGAGCTTTACTCTGTATCTAACCCTGTACCTGCCCTGGGAGTGTTTGACGGGACAGTGTAGAGGGAGCTTTACTCTGTATCTAACCCTGTACCTGCCCTGGGAGTGTTTGACGGGACAGTGTAGAGGGAGCTTTACTCTGTATCTAACCCTGTACCTGCCCTGGGAGTGTTTGATGGGACAGTGTAGAGGGAGCTTTACTCTGTATCTAACCCTGTACCTGCCCTGGGAGTGTTTGACGGGACAGTGTAGAGGGAGCTTTACTCTGTATCTAACCCTGTACCTGCCCTGGGAGTGTTTGATGGGACAGTGTAGAGGGAGCTTTACTCTGTATCTAACCCTGTACCTGCCCTGGGAGTGTTTGATGGGACAGTGTAGAGGGAGCTTTACTCTGTATCTAACCCTGTACCTGCCCTGGGAGTGTTTGACGGGACAGTGCAGAGGGAGCTTTCCTCTGTATCGAACCCTGTACCTGCCCTGGGAGTGTTTGATGGGACAGTGTAGAGGGAGCTTTACTCTGTATCTAACCCTGTACCTGCCCTGGGAGTGTTTGATGGGACAGTGTAGAGGGAGCTTTACTCTGTATCTAACCCTGTACCTGCCCTGGGAGTGTTTGATGGGACAGTGTAGAGGGAGCTTTACTCTGTATCTAACCCTGTACCTGCCCTGGGAGTGTTTGACGGGACAGTGTAGAGGGAGCTTTCCTCTGTATCTAACCCTGTACCTGCCCTGGGAGTGTTTGATGGGACAGTGTAGAGGGAGCTTTACTCTGGATCTAACCCTGTACCTGCCCTGGGAGTGTTTGATGGGACAGTGTAGAGGGAGCTTTACTCTGAATCTAACCCTGTACCTGCCCTGGGAGTGTTTGACGGGACAGTGTAGAGGGAGCTTTACTCTGTATCTAACCCTGTACCTGCCCTGGGAGTGTTTGACGGGACAGTGTAGAGGGAGCTTTACTCTGTATCTAACCCTGTACCTGCCCTGGGAGTGTTTGATGGGACAGTGTAGAGGGAGCTTTCCTCTGTATCTAACCCTGTACCTGCCCTGGGAGTGTTTGATGGGACAGTGTAGAGGGAGCTTTACTCTGTATCTAACCCTGTACCTGCCCTGGGAGTGTTTGATGGGACAGTGTAGAGGGAGCTTTACTCTGTATCTAACCCTGTACCTGCCCTGGGAGTGTTTGATGGGACAGTGTAGAGGGAGCTTTACTCTGTATCTAACCCTGTACCTGCCCTGGGAGTGTTTGATGGGACAGTGTAGAGGGAGCTTTACTCTGTATCTAACCCTGTACCTGCCCTGGGAGTGTTTGATGGGACAGTGTAGAGGGAGCTTTACTCTGTATCTAACCCTGTACCTGCCCTGGGAGTGTTTGATGGGACAGTGTAGAGGGAGCTTTACTCTGTATCCAACCCTGTACCTGCCCTGGGAGTGTTTGATGGGACAGTGTAGAGGGAGCTTTACTCTGTATCTAACCCTGTACCTGCCCTGGGAGTGTTTGACGGGACAGTGTAGAGGGAGCTTTACTCTGTATCTAACCCTGTACCTGCCCTGGGAGTGTTTGACGGGACAGTGTAGAGGGAGCTTTACTCTGTATCTAACCCTGTACCTGCCCTGGGAGTGTTTGATGGGACAGTGTAGAGGGAGCTTTACTCTGTATCTAACCCTGTACCTGCCCTGGGAGTGTTTGACGGGACAGTGTAGAGGGAGCTTTACTCTGTATCTAACCCTGTACCTGCCCTGGGAGTGTTTGATGGGACAGTGTAGAGGGAGCTTTCCTCTGTATCTAACCCTGTACCTGCCCTGGGAGTGTTTGATGGGACAGTGTGGAGGGAGCTTTACTCTGTATCTAACCCTGTACCTGCCCTGGGAGTGTTTGATGGGACAGTGTAGAGGGAGCTTTACTCTGTATCTAACCCTGTACCTGCCCTGGGAGTGTTTGATGGGACAGTGTAGAGGGAGCTTTACTCTGTATCTAACCCTGTACCTGCCCTGGGAGTGTTTGATGGGACAGTGTAGAGGGAGCTTTACTCTGTATCTAACCCTGTACCTGCCCTGGGAGTGTTTGACGGGACAGTGTAGAGGGAGCTTTCCTCTGTATCTAACCCTGTACCTGCCCTGGGAGTGTTTGATGGGACAGTGTAGAGGGAGCTTTACTCTGTATCTAACCCTGTACCTGCCCTGGGAGTGTTTGATGGGACAGTGTAGAGGGAGCTTTACTCTGTATCTAACCCTGTACCTGCCCTGGGAGTGTTTGATGGGACACTGTAGAGGGAGCTTTCCTCTGTATCTAACCCTGTACCTGCCCTGGGAGTGTTTGATGGGACAGTGTAGAGGGAGCTTTACTCTGTATCTAACCCTGTACCTGCCCTGGGAGTGTTTGATGGGACAGTGTAGAGGGAGCTTTCCTCTGTATCTAACCCTGTACCTGCCCTGGGAGTGTTTGATGGGACAGTGTAGAGGGAGCTTTACTCTGTATCTAACCCTGTACCTGCCCTGGGAGTGTTTGATGGGACAGTGTAGAGGGAGCTTTACTCTGTATCTAACCCTGTACCTGCCCTGGGAGTGTTTGATGGGACAGTGCAGAGGGAGCTTTACTCTGTATCTAACCCTGTACCTGCCCTGGGAGTGTTTGATGGGACAGTGTAGAGGGAGCTTTACTCTGTATCTAACCCTGTACCTGCCCTGGGAGTGTTTGATGGGACAGTGTGGAGGGAGCTTTACTCTGTATCGAACCCTGTACCTGCCCTGGGAGTGTTTGATGGGACAGTGTAGAGGGAGCTTTACTCTGTATCTAACCCTGTACCTGCCCTGGGAGTGTTTGATGGGACAGTGTAGAGGGAGCTTTACTCTGTATCTAACCCTGTACCTGCCCTGGGAGTGTTTGATGGGACAGTGTAGAGGGAGCTTTACTCTGTATCTAACCCTGTACCTGCCCTGGGAGTGTTTGACGGGACAGTGTAGAGGGAGCTTTCCTCTGTATCTAACCCTGTACCTGCCCTGGGAGTGTTTGATGGGACAGTGTAGAGGGAGCTTTACTCTGTATCTAACCCTGTACCTGCCCTGGGAGTGTTTGATGGGACAGTGTAGAGGGAGCTTTACTCTGTATCTAACCCTGTACCTGCCCTGGGAGTGTTTGACGGGACAGTGTAGAGGGAGCTTTACTCTGTATCTAACCCTGTACCTGCCCTGGGAGTGTTTGATGGGACAGTGCAGAGGGAGCTTTCCTCTGTATCTAACCCTGTACCTGCCCTGGGAGTGTTTGATGGGACAGTGTAGAGGGAGCTTTACTCTGTATCTAACCCTGTACCTGCCCTGGGAGTGTTTGATGGGACAGTGTAGAGGGAGCTTTACTCTGTATCTAACCCTGTACCTGCCCTGGGAGTGTTTGATGGGACAGTGTAGAGGGAGCTTTACTCTGTATCTAACCCTGTACCTGCCCTGGGAGTGTTTGATGGGACAGTGTAGAGGGAGCTTTACTCTGTATCTAACCCTGTACCTGCCCTGGGAGTGTTTGATGGGACAGTGTAGAGGGAGCTTTACTCTATCTAACCCTGTACCTGCCCTGGGAGTGTTTGATGGGACAGTGTAGAGGGAGCTTTACTCTGTATCTAACCCTGTACCTGCCCTGGGAGTGTTTGATGGGACAGTGTAGAGGGAGCTTTACTCTGTATCTAACCCTGTACCTTCCCTGGGAGTGTTTGAGGGGACAGTGCAGAGGGAGCTTTCCTCTGTATCGAACCCTGTACCTGCCCAGGGAGTGTTTGATGGGACAGTGTAGAGGGAGCTTTACTCTGTATCTAACCCTGTACCTGCCCTGGGAGTGTTTGATGGGACAGTGTAGAGGGAGCTTTACTCTGTATCTAACCCTGTACCTGCCCTGGGAGTGTTTGATGGGACAGTGTAGAGGGAGCTTTACTCTGTATCTAACCCTGTACCTGCCCTGGGAGTGTTTGACGGGACAGTGTAGAGGGAGCTTTCCTCTGTATCTAACCCTGTACCTGCCCTGGGAGTGTTTGATGGGACAGTGTAGAGGGAGCTTTACTCTGTATCTAACCCTGTACCTGCCCTGGGAGTGTTTGATGGGACAGTGCAGAGGGAGCTTTACTCTGTATCTAACCCTGTACCTGCCCTGGGAGTGTTTGATGGGACAGTGTAGAGGGAGCTTTACTCTGTATCTCACCCTGTACCTGCCCTGGGAGTGTTTGATGGGACAGTGTGGAGGGAGCTTTACTCTGTATCTAACCCTGTACCTGCCCTGGGAGTGTTTGATGGGACAGTGCAGAGGGAGCTTTACTCTGTATCTAACCCTGTACCTGCCCTGGGAGTGTTTGATGGGACAGTGTAGAGGGAGCTTTACTCTGTATCTAACCCTGTACCTGCCCTGGGAGTGTTTGATGGGACAGTGTAGAGGGAGCTTTACTCTGTATCTAACCCTGTACCTGCCCTGGGAGTGTTTGACGGGACAGTGTAGAGGGAGCTTTCCTCTGTATCTAACCCTGTACCTGCCCTGGAAGTGTTTGACGGGACAGTGTAGAGGGAGCTTTACTCTGTATCTAACCCTGTACCTGCCCTGGGAGTGTTTGATGGGACAGTGCAGAGGGAGCTTTACTCTGTATCTAACCCTGTACCTGCCCTGGGAGTGTTTGACGGGACAGTGTAGAGGGAGCTTTACTCTGTATCTAACCCTGTACCTGCCCTGGGAGTGTTTGATGGGACAGTGTAGAGGGAGCTTTCCTCTGTATCTAACCCTGTACCTGCCCTGGGAGTGTTTGATGGGACAGTGTAGAGGGAGCTTTACTCTGTATCTAACCCTGTACCTGCCCTGGGAGTGTTTGATGGGACAGTGTAGAGGGAGCTTTACTCTGTATCTAACCCTGTACCTGCCCTGGGAGTGTTTGATGGGACAGTGTCGAGGGAGCTTTACTCTGTATCTAACCCTGTACCTGCCCTGGGAGTGTTTGATGGGACAGTGTAGAGGGAGCTTTACTCTGTATCTAACCCTGTACCTGCCCTGGGAGTGTTTGATGGGACAGTGTGGAGGGAGCTTTACTCTGTATCTAACCCTGTACCTGCCCTGGGAGTGTTTGATGGGACAGTGTAGAGGGAGCTTTACTCTGTATCTAACCCTGTACCTGCCCTGGGAGTGTTTGATGGGACAGTGTAGAGGGAGCTTTACTCTGTATCTAACCCTGTACCTGCCCTGGGAGTGTTTGATGGGACAGTGTAGAGGGAGCTTTACTCTGTATCTAACCCTGTACCTGCCCTGGGAGTGTTTGACGGGACAGTGTAGAGGGAGCTTTACTCTGTATCTAACCCTGTACCTGCCCTGGGAGTGTTTGATGGGACAGTGTAGAGGGAGCTTTACTCTGTATCTAACCCTGTACCTGCCCTGGGAGTGTTTGATGGGACAGTGTAGAGGGAGCTTTACTCTGTATCTAACCCTGTACCTGCCCTGGGAGAGTTTGACGGGACAGTGTAGAGGGAGCTTTACTCTGTATCTAACCCTGTACCTGCCCTGGGAGTGTTTGATGGGACAGTGCAGAGGGAGCTTTCCTCTGTATCTAACCCTGTACCTGCCCTGGGAGTGTTTGATGGGACAGTGTAGAGGGAGCTTTACTCTGTATCTAACCCTGTACCTGCCCTGGGAGTGTTTGATGGGACAGTGTAGAGGGAGCTTTACTCTGTATCTAACCCTGTACCTGCCCTGGGAGTGTTTGATGGGACAGTGTAGAGGGAGCTTTACTCTGTATCTAACCCTGTACCTGCCCTGGGAGTGTTTGATGGGACAGTGTAGAGGGAGCTTTACTCTGTATCTAACCCTGTACCTGCCCTGGGAGTGTTTGATGGGACAGTGTAGAGGGAGCTTTACTCTGTATCTAACCCTGTACCTGCCCTGGGAGTGTTTGATGGGACAGTGTAGAGGGAGCTTTACTCTGTATCTAACCCTGTACCTGCCCTGGGAGTGTTTGATGGGACAGTGTAGAGGGAGCTTTACTCTGTATCTAACCCTGTACCTGCCCTGGGAGTGTTTGACGGGACAGTGCAGAGGGAGCTTTCCTCTGTATCGAACCCTGTACCTGCCCTGGGAGTGTTTGATGGGACAGTGTAGAGGGAGCTTTACTCTGTATCTAACCCTGTACCTGCCCTGGGAGTGTTTGATGGGACAGTGTAGAGGGAGCTTTACTCTGTATCTAACCCTGTACCTGCCCTGGGAGTGTTTGATGGGACAGTGTAGAGGGAGCTTTGCTCTGTATCTAACCCTGTACCTGCCCTGGGAGTGTTTGACGGGACAGTGTAGAGGGAGCTTTCCTCTGTATCTAACCCTGTACCTGCCCTGGGAGTGTTTGATGGGACAGTGTAGAGGGAGCTTTACTCTGTATCTAACCCTGTACCTGCCCTGGGAGTGTTTGATGGGACAGTGTAGAGGGAGCTTTACTCTGTATCTAACCCTGTACCTGCCCTGGGAGTGTTTGACGGGACAGTGTAGAGGGAGCTTTACTCTGTATCTAACCCTGTACCTGCCCTGGGAGTGTTTGATGGGACAGTGTAGAGGGAGCTTTCCTCTGTATCTAACCCTGTACCTGCCCTGGGAGTGTTTGATGGGACAGTGTAGAGGGAGCTTTACTCTGTATCTAACCCTGTACCTGCCCTGGGAGTGTTTGATGGGACAGTGTAGAGGGAGCTTTACTCTGTATCTAACCCTGTACCTGCCCTGGGAGTGTTTGATGGGACAGTGTAGAGGGAGCTTTACTCTGTATCTAACCCTGTACCTGCCCTGGGAGTGTTTGATGGGACAGTGTAGAGGGAGCTTTACTCTGTATCTAACCCTGTACCTGCCCTGGGAGTGTTTGATGGGACAGTGTAGAGGGAGCTTTACTCTGTATCTAACCCTGTACCTGCCCTGGGAGTGTTTGATGGGACAGTGTAGAGGGAGCTTTACTCTGTATCTAACCCTGTACCTGCCCTGGGAGTGTTTGATGGGACAGTGTAGAGGGAGCTTTACTCTGTATCTAACCCTGTACCTGCCCTGGGAGTGTTTGACGGGACAGTGTAGAGGGAGCTTTCCTCTGTATCTAACCCTGTACCTGCCCTGGGAGTGTTTGACGGGACAGTGTAGAGGGAGCTTTACTCTGTATCTAACCCTGTACCTGCCCTGGGAGTGTTTGATGGGACAGTGTAGAGGGAGCTTTACTCTGTATCTAACCCTGTACCTGCCCTGGGAGTGTTTGACGGGACAGTGTAGAGGGAGCTTTACTCTGTATCTAACCCTGTACCTGCCCTGGGAGTGTTTGATGGGACAGTGTAGAGGGAGCTTTCCTCTGTATCTAACCCTGTACCTGCCCTGGGAGTGTTTGATGGGACAGTGTAGAGGGAGCTTTACTCTGTATCTAACCCTGTACCTGCCCTGGGAGTGTTTGATGGGACAGTGTAGAGGGAGCTTTACTCTGTATCTAACCCTGTACCTGCCCTGGGAGTGTTTGATGGGACAGTGTAGAGGGAGCTTTACTCTGTATCTCACCCTGTACCTGCCCTGGGAGTGTTTGATGGGACAGTGTAGAGGGAGCTTTACTCTGTATCTAACCCTGTACCTGCCCTGGGAGTGTTTGATGGGACAGTGTAGAGGGAGCTTTACTCTGTATCTAACCCTGTACCTGCCCTGGGAGTGTTTGATGGGACAGTGTAGAGGGAGCTTTACTCTGTATCTAACCCTGTACCTGCCCTGGGAGTGTTTGACGGGACAGTGTAGAGGGAGCTTTCCTCTGTATCTAACCCTGTACCTGCCCTGGAAGTGTTTGACGGGACAGTGTAGAGGGAGCTTTACTCTGTATCTAACCCTGTACCTGCCCTGGGAGTGTTTGACGGGACAGTGTAGAGGGAGCTTTACTCTGTATCTAACCCTGTACCTGCCCTGGGAGTGTTTGACGGGACAGTGTAGAGGGAGCTTTACTCTGTATCTAACCCTGTACCTGCCCTGGGAGTGTTTGATGGGACAGTGTAGAGGGAGCTTTCCTCTGTATCTAACCCTGTACCTGCCCTGGGAGTGTTTGATGGGACAGTGTAGAGGGAGCTTTACTCTGTATCTAACCCTGTACCTGCCCTGGGAGTGTTTGATGGGACAGTGTAGAGGGAGCTTTACTCTGTATCTAACCCTGTACCTGCCCTGGGAGTGTTTGATGGGACAGTGTAGAGGGAGCTTTACTCTGTATCTAACCCTGTACCTGCCCTGGGAGTGTTTGATGGGACAGTGTAGAGGGAGCTTTACTCTGTATCTAACCCTGTACTTGCCCTGGGAGTGTTTGATGGGACAGTGTAGAGGGAGCTTTACTCTGTATCTAACCCTGTACCTGCCCTGGGAGTGTTTGACGGGACAGTGTAGAGGGAGCTTTACTCTGTATCTAACCCTGTACCTGCCCTGGGAGTGTTTGATGGGACAGTGTAGAGGGAGCTTTACTCTGTATCTAACCCTGTACCTGCCCTGGGAGTGTTTGATGGGACAGTGTAGAGGGAGCTTTACTCTGTATCTAACCCTGTACCTGCCCTGGGAGTGTTTGATGGGACAGTGTAGAGGGAGCTTTACTCTGTATCTAACCCTGTACCTGCCCTGGGAGTGTTTGACGGGACAGTGCAGAGGGAGCTTTCCTCTGTATCGAACCCTGTACCTGCCCTGGGAGTGTTTGATGGGACAGTGTAGAGGGAGCTTTACTCTGTATCTAACCCTGTACCTGCCCTGGGAGTGTTTGATGGGACAGTGTAGAGGGAGCTTTACTCTGTATCTAACCCTGTACCTGCCCTGGGAGTGTTTGATGGGACAGTGTAGAGGGAGCTTTACTCTGTATCTAACCCTGTACCTGCCCTGGGAGTGTTTGACGGGACAGTGTAGAGGGAGCTTTCCTCTGTATCTAACCCTGTACCTGCCCTGGGAGTGTTTGATGGGACAGTGTAGAGGGAGCTTTACTCTGTATCTAACCCTGTACCTGCCCTGGGAGTGTTTGATGGGACAGTGTAGAGGGAGCTTTACTCTGTATCTAACCCTGTACCTGCCCTGGGAGTGTTTGATGGGACAGTGTAGAGGGAGCTTTACTCTGTATCTAACCCTGTACCTGCCCTGGGAGTGTTTGATGGGACAGTGTAGAGGGAGCTTTACTCTGTATCTAACCCTGTACCTGCCCTGGGAGTGTTTGATGGGACAGTGTAGAGGGAGCTTTACTCTGTATCTAACCCTGTACCTGCCCTGGGAGTGTTTGATGGGACAGTGTAGAGGGAGCTTTACTCTGTATCTAACCCTGTACCTGCCCTGGGAGTGTTTGATGGGACAGTGTAGAGGGAGCTTTACTCTGTATCTAACCCTGTACCTGCCCTGGGAGTGTTTGATGGGACAGTGTAGAGGGAGCTTTACTCTGTATCTAACCCTGTACCTGCCCTGGGAGTGTTTGACGGGACAGTGTAGAGGGAGCTTTCCTCTGTATCTAACCCTGTACCTGCCCTGGGAGTGTTTGACGGGACAGTGTAGAGGGAGCTTTACTCTGTATCTAACCCTGTACCTGCCCTGGGAGTGTTTGATGGGACAGTGTAGAGGGAGCTTTACTCTGTATCTAACCCTGTACCTGCCCTGGGAGTGTTTGACGGGACAGTGTAGAGGGAGCTTTACTCTGTATCTAACCCTGTACCTGCCCTGGGAGTGTTTGATGGGACAGTGTAGAGGGAGCTTTCCTCTGTATCTAACCCTGTACCTGCCCTGGGAGTGTTTGATGGGACAGTGTAGAGGGAGCTTTACTCTGTATCTAACCCTGTACCTGCCCTGGGAGTGTTTGATGGGACAGTGTAGAGGGAGCTTTACTCTGTATCTAACCCTGTACCTGCCCTGGGAGTGTTTGATGGGACAGTGTAGAGGGAGCTTTACTCTGTATCTAACCCTGTACCTGCCCTGGGAGTGTTTGATGGGACAGTGTAGAGGGAGCTTTACTCTGTATCTAACCCTGTACCTGCCCTGGGAGTGTTTGACGGGACAGTGTAGAGGGAGCTTTCCTCTGTATCTAACCCTGTACCTGCCCTGGGAGTGTTTGATGGGACAGTGTGGAGGGAGCTTTACTCTGTATCTAACCCTGTACCTGCCCTGGGAGTGTTTGATGGGACAGTGTAGAGGGAGCTTTACTCTGTATCTAACCCTGTACCTGCCCTGGGAGTGTTTGACGGGACAGTGTAGAGGGAGCTTTACTCTGTATCTAACCCTGTACCTGCCCTGGGAGTGTTTGATGGGACACTGTAGAGGGAGCTTTCCTCTGTATCTAACCCTGTACCTGCCCTGGGAGTGTTTGATGGGACAGTGTAGAGGGAGCTTTACTCTGTATCTAACCCTGTACCTGCCCTGGGAGTGTTTGATGGGACAGTGTAGAGGGAGCTTTACTCTGTAT
This sequence comes from Heptranchias perlo, assembly GCF_035084215.1. Taxonomy (NCBI): domain Eukaryota; kingdom Metazoa; phylum Chordata; class Chondrichthyes; order Hexanchiformes; family Hexanchidae; genus Heptranchias; species Heptranchias perlo. The sequence goes on from NW_027139384.1 coordinate 15,706, forward strand.
CTAACCCTGTACCTGCCCTGGGAGTGTTTGATGGGACAGTGTAGAGGGAGCTTTGCTCTGTATCTAACCCTGTACCTGCCCTGGGAGTGTTTGATGGGACAGTGTAGAGGGAGCTTTACTCTGTATCTAACCCTGTACCTGCCCTGGGAGTGTTTGATGGGACAGTGTAGAGGGAGCTTTACTCTGTATCTAACCCTGTACCTGCCCTGGAGTGTTTGATGGGACAGTGTAGAGGGAGCTTTACTCTGTATCTAACCCTGTACCTGCCCTGGGAGTGTTTGATGGGACAGTGTGGAGGGAGCTTTACTCTGTATCTAACCCTGTACCTGCCCTGGGAGTGTTTGATGGGACAGTGTAGAGGGAGCTTTACTCTGTATCTAACCCTGTACCTGCCCTGGGAGTGTTTGATGGGACAGTGTAGAGGGAGCTTTACTCTGTATCTAACCCTGTACCTGCCCTGGGAGTGTTTGATGGGACAGTGTAGAGGGAGCTTTACTCTGTATCTAACCCTGTACCTGCCCTGGGAGTGTTTGATGGGACAGTGTAGAGGGAGCTTTACTCTGTATCTAACCCTGTACCTGCCCTGGGAGTGTTTGACGGGACAGTGTAGAGGGAGCTTTCCTCTGTATCTAACCCTGTACCTGCCCTGGGAGTGTTTGATGGGACAGTGTAGAGGGAGCTTTACTCTGTATCTAACCCTGTACCTGCCCTGGGAGTGTTTGATGGGACAGTGTAGAGGGAGCTTTACTCTGTATCTAACCCTGTACCTGCCCTGGGAGTGTTTGATGGGACAGTGTAGAGGGAGCTTTACTCTGTATCTAACCCTGTACCTGCCCTGGGAGTGTTTGATGGGACAGTGTAGAGGGAGCTTTACTCTGTATCTAACCCTGTACCTGCCCTGGGAGTGTTTGATGGGACAGTGTAGAGGGAGCTTTACTCTGTATCTAACCCTGTACCTGCCCTGGGAGTGTTTGATGGGACAGTGTAGAGGGAGCTTTACTCTGTATCTAACCCTGTACCTGCCCTGGGAGTGTTTGATGGGACAGTGTAGAGGGAGCTTTACTCTGTATCTAACCCTGTACCTGCCCTGGGAGTGTTTGATGGGACAGTGTAGAGGGAGCTTTACTCTGTATCTAACCCTGTACCTGCCCTGGGAGTGTTTGACGGGACAGTGTAGAGGGAGCTTTCCTCTGTATCTAACCCTGTACCTGCCCTGGGAGTGTTTGACGGGACAGTGTAGAGGGAGCTTTACTCTGTATCTAACCCTGTACCTGCCCTGGGAGTGTTTGATGGGACAGTGTAGAGGGAGCTTTACTCTGTATCTAACCCTGTACCTGCCCTGGGAGTGTTTGACGGGACAGTGTAGAGGGAGCTTTACTCTGTATCTAACCCTGTACCTGCCCTGGGAGTGTTTGATGGGACAGTGTAGAGGGAGCTTTCCTCTGTATCTAACCCTGTACCTGCCCTGGGAGTGTTTGATGGGACAGTGTAGAGGGAGCTTTACTCTGTATCTAACCCTGTACCTGCCCTGGGAGTGTTTGATGGGACAGTGTAGAGGGAGCTTTACTCTGTATCTAACCCTGTACCTGCCCTGGGAGTGTTTGATGGGACAGTGTAGAGGGAGCTTTACTCTGTATCTAACCCTGTACCTGCCCTGGGAGTGTTTGATGGGACAGTGTAGAGGGAGCTTTACTCTGTATCTAACCCTGTACCTGCCCTGGGAGTGTTTGACGGGACAGTGTAGAGGGAGCTTTCCTCTGTATCTAACCCTGTACCTGCCCTGGGAGTGTTTGATGGGACAGTGTGGAGGGAGCTTTACTCTGTATCTAACCCTGTACCTGCCCTGGGAGTGTTTGATGGGACAGTGTAGAGGGAGCTTTACTCTGTATCTAACCCTGTACCTGCCCTGGGAGTGTTTGACGGGACAGTGTAGAGGGAGCTTTACTCTGTATCTAACCCTGTACCTGCCCTGGGAGTGTTTGATGGGACACTGTAGAGGGAGCTTTCCTCTGTATCTAACCCTGTACCTGCCCTGGGAGTGTTTGATGGGACAGTGTAGAGGGAGCTTTACTCTGTATCTAACCCTGTACCTGCCCTGGGAGTGTTTGATGGGACAGTGTAGAGGGAGCTTTACTCTGTATCTAACCCTGTACCTGCCCTGGGAGTGTTTGATGGGACAGTGTAGAGGGAGCTTTGCTCTGTATCTAACCCTGTACCTGCCCTGGGAGTGTTTGATGGGACAGTGTAGAGGGAGCTTTACTCTGTATCTAACCCTGTACCTGCCCTGGGAGTGTTTGATGGGACAGTGTAGAGGGAGCTTTACTCTGTATCTAACCCTGTACCTGCCCTGGGAGTGTTTGATGGGACAGTGTAGAGGGAGCTTTACTCTGTATCTAACCCTGTACCTGCCCTGGGAGTGTTTGATGGGACAGTGTGGAGGGAGCTTTACTCTGTATCTAACCCTGTACCTGCCCTGGGAGTGTTTGATGGGACAGTGTAGAGGGAGCTTTACTCTGTATCTAACCCTGTACCTGCCCTGGGAGTGTTTGATGGGACAGTGTAGAGGGAGCTTTACTCTGTATCTAACCCTGTACCTGCCCTGGGAGTGTTTGATGGGACAGTGTAGAGGGAGCTTTACTCTGTATCTAACCCTGTACCTGCCCTGGGAGTGTTTGACGGGACAGTGTAGAGGGAGCTTTCCTCTGTATCTAACCCTGTACCTGCCCTGGGAGTGTTTGATGGGACAGTGTAGAGGGAGCTTTACTCTGTATCTCACCCTGTTCCTGCCCTGGGAGTGTTTGATGGGACAGTGTAGAGGGAGCTTTACTCTGTATCTAACCCTGTACCTGCCCTGGGAGTGTTTGACGGGACAGTGTAGAGGGAGCTTTACTCTGTATCTAACCCTGTACCTGCCCTGGGAGTGTTTGATGGGACAGTGTAGAGGGAGCTTTCCTCTGTATCTAACCCTGTACCTGCCCTGGGAGTGTTTGATGGGACAGTGTAGAGGGAGCTTTACTCTGTATCTAACCCTGTACCTGCCCTGGGAGTGTTTGATGGGACAGTGTAGAGGGAGCTTTACTCTGTATCTAACCCTGTACCTGCCCTGGGAGTGTTTGATGGGGACAGTGTAGAGGGAGCTTTACTCTGTATCTAACCCTGTACCTGCCCTGGGAGTGTTTGACGGGACAGTGTAGAGGGAGCTTTACTCTGTATCTAACCCTGTACCTGCCCTGGGAGTGTTTGATGGGACAGTGTAGAGGGAGCTTTACTCTGTATCTAACCCTGTACCTGCCCTGGGAGTGTTTGACGGGACAGTGTAGAGGGAGCTTTACTCTGTATCTAACCCTGTACCTGCCCTGGGAGTGTTTGATGGGACAGTGTAGAGGGAGCTTTACTCTGTATCTAACCCTGTAACTGCCCTGGGAGTGTTTGATGGGACAGTGTAGAGGGAGCTTTACTCTGTATCTAACCCTGTACCTGCCCTGGGAGTGTTTGATGGGGACAGTGTAGAGGGAGCTTTACTCTGTATCTAACCCTGTACCTGCCCTGGGAGTGTTTGATGGGACAGTGTAGAGGGAGCTTTACTCTGTATCTAACCCTGTACCTGCCCTGGGAGTGTTTGATGGGACAGTGTAGAGGGAGCTTTACTCTGTATCTAACCCTGTACCTGCCTGGGGAGTGTTTGACGGGACAGTGTAGAGGGAGCTTTACTCTGTATCTAACCTTGTACCTGCCCTGGGAGTGTTTGATGGGACAGTGTCGAGGGAGCTTTACTCTGTATCTAACCCTGTACCTGCCCTGGGAGTGTTTGATGGGACAGTGTCGAGGGAGCTTTACTCTGTATCTAACCCTGTACCTGCCCTGGGAGTGTTTGATGGGACAGTGTAGAGGGAGCTTTACTCTGTATCTAACCCTGTACCTGCCCTGGGAGTGTTTGATGGGACGGTGTAGAGGGAGCTTTACTCTGTATCTAACCCTGTACCTGCCCTGGGAGTGTTTGATGGGACAGTGTAGAGGGAGCTTTACTCTGTATCTAACCCTGTACCTGCCCTGGGAGTGTTTGATGGGGACAGTGTAGAGGGAGCTTTACTCTGTATCTAACCCTGTACCTGCCCTGGGAGTGTTTGACGGGACAGTGTCGAGGGAGCTTTACTCTGTATCTAACCCTGTACCTGCCCTGGGAGTGTTTGATGGGACAGTGTAGAGGGAGCTTTACTCTGTATCTAACCCTGTACCTGCCCTGGGAGTGTTTGACGGGACAGTGTCGAGGGAGCTTTACTCTGTATCTAACCCTGTACCTGCCCTGGGAGTGTTTGACGGGACAGTGTAGAGGGAGCTTTACTCTGTATCTAACCCTGTACCTGCCCTGGGAGTGTTTGACGGGACAGTGTCGAGGGAGCTTTACTCTGTATCTAACCCTGTACCTGCCCTGGGAGTGTTTGACGGGACAGTGTAGAGGGAGCTTTACTCTGTATCTCACCCTGTACCTGCCCTGGGAGTGTTTGATGGGACAGTGTAGAGGGAGCTTTACTCTGTATCTAACCCTGTACCTGCCCTGGGGGCGTCTCCCCGTTTCGCACACTCACGATTACTCCGTCCCAAGCCTGCTTTTCTTTTAGAAACAAGCGACATGCTGACATGACAAGCGACAGGCAGCCAAAACTCACTCTCACCCCCACCACCGCACTCCCTGCTCCCTCTCCTCTCCTCCCTCCCCCTCCCCCTCTGGCCGAGCCCTCTTACGTCGAGCTCCTTCAGGACCGGGTGGTCCTCGATTCCGGGGAACAGCACACGGGTGGTGTAAGTCTTGTATTCGAGGAAAGGGATGCCCACTCCATCCAGGTCGTTGGTCAGCTCGTGAATGTCCGTCTGCAGCTCGGCAAAAGCTGAAAGCAGATTTTGTTGAGAAACTCTCCTTTCTCAGGACCGCACCTGGCCCCCACCCCCCCTCCGCACCGCGGTCACCCCTCGTCACCGGGACGCGCTGGCTGCTCGCGCCTCATCCGCAGATTAAGCACAGAAAGAGGCCGCTCGGCCCATCGTGCCTGTGCCGGCTCTTCGAAAGAGCTGTCCGATTCGTCCCATGCTCCCCCCACCACCCCGCCCCCAGCTCTTACCCTTCCCTCACAGTCCTGAAATTTGTCTCTTTTCCCAATCCCCCCTTTGGAAAGTTATGACTGAACCTGCTTCCACCGCCCTTTCAGGCAGCAAATTCCAGATCTCGACAACTCGCTGCGTCAAAAAAAAAATTCTCCTCCTCTCCTGATTTACTCGATCGAAACCCGGGTCCTGTCCCTCACTTTTTAAAAAAAAAACTCCCCCATTGTTTCGTCGCTGTTAGTGGGATCTTGCTGTGCGCAAATACAGCGCCCCCCCCGCCGCTTCAGAAAGAAAAGTACTTCATTGGCGCTTTGGGACGTCCTGAGGGCGCAAAGGGCAGAGTTAGGAAAGTTTTCGTCCTTCCCCGTACCTTCTTTGCACTCCAAAGCCACCCTGGATTCCAGGTTGTCCATCTGGAGCTGCAGCCTCTTCAGCGTGCGGTCTGCGTCCCTGGTCTTGCGTTTGTAGGCGATGAGCACGATGATAATGGCCAGCAGCAGCAGGGCCCCTCCGGCTGCAATCCCCACAATAGCGGGGAGGGTCAGTGCGCTGTCCGAGTAGATGTGCAAAGTCCCGGGGGAATATTCTAGCCCACCGACCTTGATCTGCGAGAGAGAGAGAGAGAGAGAGGGAAGGAGAGAGAGAGAGAGAGAGAGAGAAAGGTTAACGAGGCCCCAGGGATTCTCAGCTCGAGGTAGCACCAATTACCGTGGATTCAAAGGACGCCTGTTGTCACTGGTCCAGTTCCCACGAAGCACGCTCTCTCTCTCTCTTCCTACCTTGGCTGTGATCGCACTCATTAAAAGGGCCAATTCTGAGCAAGCCTGACCTTTGAGAGGAAACTGACTCAGGAAAGCCAGGAAGAGAACAGAGGGAGGGGGGATCTGCGGAGGATCAATGCGGGGGCAGAGATCTCAGAGGAGGGTTTATAGAGGAAGAGGGAGAGAGAGATAAACAGAGCGAGAGAGAGAGAGAGTCAGGGACAGAAAGAAAAAGAGAGAGAGACAGAGAGAAAGAGAGACAGAGACAGAGAGATAGACAGAGAGAGAGAGAGACAGAGAGAGAGAGAGACAGAGAGAGCGAGAGAAACAGAGAGAGAGAGAGAGACAGAGAGAGACGGACAGAGAGAAAGAGAGAGAGACAGAGAGAGAGAGAGACAGAGAGAGAGAGAGAGAGAGAGAGACAGGGACAGAAAGAAAAAGAGAGAGAGACAGACAAAGACAGACTGAGAGAGAAAGAGAGAGACAGAGAGAGAGAGAGAAAAAGAGAGAGAGGGAGAGACAGACAGACAGAAAGACAAGCAGAGAGAGGGGGGAGACACAGAGAGAGACAGAAAGAAACAGAGACAGACAGAGAAAGAGAGAAAAAAAGAGGGCAGAGAGAGACAAACACACACAAAGGAAAATAGAAATTGAAAGAAATGGATACACAGACAGAGAGAGAGAGAGAGAGGGAGAGAGGGGGACAGTGGAAAAAGTGAGAGTGACAGAGAGAGAGGGGGACAGTGGAAAAGGTGAGAGTGACAGAGAGAGAGAGAGGGGGACAGTGGAAAAGGTGAGAGTGACAGAGAGAGAGAGAGGGGGACAGTGGAAAAAGTGAGAGTGACAGAGAGAGAGAGAGGGGGACAGTGGAAAAAGTGAGAGTGACAGAGAGAGAGAGAGGGGGACAGTGGAAAAAGTGAGAGTGACAGAGAGAGAGAGAGAGAGAGAGCTTGCACATAGGAACAGGAGGAGGCCATTCAGCCCCTCGAGCCTGTTCCCCATTCAATCAGATCGTTGGCTGATCTGTATCTTAACCCCATTTACCCGCCTTTGCTCCAGATCCCTCGATACCCCTTACCTGACAAAAATCGAACACTCCCAGTCTTGAAAGCTCCAACTGACCCCGAGCCTCAACAGCCTTTTCGGGGGGGCGGGGGGGGGGAAGACAGTCCCAGATTTCCCCTCCTCTGTGTGTGAAGAAGGTGCTTCCTCATTCCCCTCCTGAGCGGCCGAGCTCTAATTTTCCCGCTGCCCTTTGCTCTTTGACCCTTTGGGGCTCAGTTAACCCCACCTCCCCTCCTGCCCCGAGGTGTGAGGTCAGCAGCTCTCCCTCAATGACCCCCGACCCCCTGAGGTTATGGTCATTTGCCTCACCGTGACGCGATGCTGCCCGGTCAGATTGGGCGAGTCGCAAAGGAGCTGGATCTCGGAGATGGTCAGCAGGCATGGCTTCTCCCCGATCAGCACCGTGTAGTTCAGCCTCACATTACCAGCTCCAAGTGGGATAAGATTTCTGCCCTGGAGGCGGAAAAGATGGGAACAAAAGGAAAAACAGCAACATTAGGTATTGGGGGGGAGTGGGGGTGTAGAAGCAATGGGGCCGATGCTGTGAACAGTTCACTGCAGCAGAGCAGAGAGAGAGAGACGGAGACAGGGTGAGCCAGAGGCGGAGAGAGACGGGAGAGAGGGAGGTGTGAAGAGGGAAGAGAGAGAAAGAAAAAGCACGGGGTTAGATACAGAGTAAATCTCCCTCTACACTGTCCCGTCAAACACTCCCAGGGCAGGTACAGGGTTAGATACAGAGTAAAGCTCCCTCTACACTGTCCCATCAAACACTCCCAGGGCAGGTACAGGGTTAGATACAGAGTAAAGCTCCCTCTACACTGTCCCCGTCAAACACTCCCAGGGCAGGTACAGGGTTAGATACAGAGTAAAGCTCCCTCTACACTGTCCCGTCAAACACTCCCAGGGCAGGTACAGGGTTAGATACAGAGTAAAGCTCCCTCTACACTGTCCCGTCAAACACTCCCAGGGCAGGTACAGGGTTAGATACAGAGTAAAGCTCCCTCTACACTGTCCCGTCAAACACTCCCAGGGCAGGTACAGGGTTAGATACAGAGTAAAGCTCCCTCTACACTGTCCCATCAAACACTCCCAGGGCAGGTACAGGGTTAGATACAGAGTAAAGCTCCCTCTACACTGTCCCGTCAAACACTCCCAGGGTCAGGTACAGGGTTAGATACAGAGTAAAGCTCCCTCTACACTGTCCCGTCAAACACTCCCAGGGCAGGTACAGGGTTAGATCCAGAGGAAAGCTCCCTCTACACTGTCCCATCAAACACTCCCAGGGCAGGTACAGGGTTAGATACAGAGTAAAGCTCCCTCTACACTGTCCCTTCAAACACTCCCAGGGCAGGTACAGGGTTAGATACAGAGTAAAGCTCCCTCTACACTGTCCCGTCAAACACTCCCAGGGCAGGTACAGGGTTAGATACAGAGTAAAGCTCCCTCTACACTGTCCCATCAAACACTCCCAGGGCAGGTACAGGGTTAGATACAGAGTAAAGCTCCCTCTACACTGTCCCATCAAACACTCCCAGGGCAGGTACAGGGTTAGATACAGAGTAAAGCTCCCTCTACACTGTCCCATCAAACACTCCCAGAGCAGGTACAGGGTTAGATACAGAGTAAAGTCCACTCACAACCCTTTTTCGGCAGTACATTCTCGATCATAACAACTTGTAAAAACATGTCTCCTCATCTCCCCCTCTGGTTCTTTCCCCGATTATCTTAAATCTGTGTCCTCTGGTTACCGACCCTCCTGCCCACTGGGAACAGGTTCTCCTTATTTACTCCATCAAAACCCCTCCATGATTTTGAACCCCTCGATTAAATCTCCCCTGAACCTTCTCTGCTCCGAGGAGAACAATCCCAGATTCTCCACATAATTGGAGTCCCCTCATCTCTGGTGACCTTCTGGTCGATCTCCTCTGCAGCCTCTCCGAGGCCAACTCTTTCCAGGGGTCCCGCACTGTAGGCTCCGGGCCCTCCCCTGAAAACGACCCCTGGCCCCACGTTTACCTTCAATATGATTGGGGATCCCGGCTTTATCTCCAGGACGCCAGTGGGTCCGAACGATTCGAAGGCCGGATTGGGGAAGTAGGTGATGACCGACCCATTGAGGCTCAGCAGCGATTGGACGTTGTCAAGGATGAATCCGAACTCCTCCGGTTGCTCACCGCTCTGGGCAATGGCCTTCCGGTTAGAGACAATCCCGGGGGCCTGGCACAGCATCACCGTGTCGTTCAGGACGATACAGGTCTGGGGGGGGGGGGGGCGGGGGGCGAGAGCGGGAAAGATAAAATAGCATTAAACAAACAAACCCCAGCAGAAGACTAGTGGGTTGGGGTTATTGTTCATGATAATTCTCATCTCCGTATCATTACATCAACGTATCACACCGTCACCGTATCACACCGTCACCGTATCACACCGACACGGGATCACACCGTCACCGTATCACACCGTCACCGTATCACACCGTCACCGTATCACACCGTCACCGGATCACACCGTCACCGGATCATACCGTCACCGTATCACACCGTCACCGTATCACACCGTCACCGTATCACACCGTCACCGTATCACACCGTCACCGTATCACACCGACACCGTATCACACCGTCACCGTATCACACCGACACCGTATCATCACGACACCGTATCACACCGACACCGTATCACACCGACACCGTATCACACCGACACCGTATCACACCGTCACCCTATCACACCGACACCGTATCACACCGTCACCGTATCACACCGACACGGGATCACACCGTCACCGTATCACACCGTCACCGTATCACACCGTCACCGTATCACACCGTCACCGTATCACACCGATACCGTATCACACCGTCACCGTATCACACCGACACCGTATCACACCGTCACCGTATCACACCGACACCGTATCACACCGACACCGTATCATCACATCACCGTATCACACCGTCACCGTATCACACCGTCACCGTATCACACCGTCACCGTATCACACCGTCACCGTATCACACCGTCACCGTATCACACCGACACCGTATCACACCGTCACCGTACCACACCGACACCGTATCACACCGACACCGTATCACACCATCACCGTATCACACCATCACCGTATCACACCGACACCGTATCACACCGACACCGTATCACACCGACACCGTATCACATCACCGTATCACACCGTCACCGTATCACACCGTCACCGTATCACACAGTCACCGTATCACACAGTCACCGTATCACACAGTCACCGTATCACACCGACACCGTATCACACCGACACCGTATCACACCGACACCGTATCACACCGACACCGTATCACATCACCATATCACACCGTCACCGTATCACACCGTCACCGTATCACATCACCATATCACACCATCACCGTATCACACCGACACCGTATCACACCGACACCGTATCACACCGACACCGTATCACACCGACACCGTATCACACCGACACCGTATCACACCGTCACCGTATCACACCGTCACCGTATCACACCGTCACCGTATCACACCGACACCGTATCACACCGTCACCGTATCATACCGATACCGTATCACACCCACCGTATCACACCGACACCGTATCACACCGTCACCGTATCACACCGTCACCGTATCACACCGACACCGTATCACACCGACACCGTATCACACCGTCACCGTATCACACCGTCACCGTATCACACCGTCACCGTATCACACCGTCACCGTATCACACCGTCATCGTATCACACCATCACCGTATCACACCGATACCGTATCACACCGACACCGTATCACACCGACACCTTATCACACCGACACCGTATCACACCCACCGTATCACACCCACCGTATCACACCGACACCGTATCACACCGACACCTTAACACATCATGTCACCGTATCACACCATCACCGTATCACACCGTCACCGTATCACACCGACACCGTATCACATCACGTCACCGTATCACACCGACACCGTATCACATCACGTCACCGTATCACACCGACACCGTATCACATCACGTCACCGTATCACACCGACACCGTATCACACCGACACCGTATCACACCGACACCGTATCACACCGTCACCGTATCACACCGTCACCGTATCACACCGACACCGTATCACACCGACACCGTATCACACCGACACCGTATCACACCGACACCGTATCACATCACGTCACCGTATCACACCGTCACCGTATCACACCGACACCGTATCACACCGACACCGTATCACATCACGTCACCATATCACACCGTCACCGTATCACACCGTCACCGTATCACACCGTGACCATATCACACCATCACCATATCACACCGTGACCATATCACATCACCATATCACACCGTCACTGTATCATATCACTGTATCACACCGTCACCATATCACACCATCACCGTATCACACCGTCACCGTATCACACCGTGACCAAACCACATCACCATATCACACCGTCACCGTATCATCACATCACCATATCACACTGTCACCGTATCATCACATCACCGTATCACACCGTCACCGTATCACACCGTCACCGTATCACACTGTCACCATATCACATCACCATATCACACCGTCACCACATCACATCATGTCACCATATCACACAGTCACCACATCACATCATGTCACCATATCACACAGTCACCACATCACATCATGTCACCATATCACCATATCACACCGTCACCATATCACATCATGTCACCATATCACACCGTCAACATATCACACCGTCACCATATCACATCATGTCAACATATCACACCGTCAACATATCACACCGTCACCATATCACACCGTCACCATATCACATCATGTCACCATATCACACCGTCAACATATCACACCGTCACCATATCACATCATGTCACCATATCCCACCATCAACATATCACACTGTCACCATATCACACCGTCACCATATCACATCATGTCACCATATCACACCGTCACCATATCACACCGTCACCATATCACACCGTCACCATATCACACCGTCAACATATCACACTGTCACCATATCACACCGTCACCATATCACATCATGTCACCATATCACACCGTCAACATATCACACCGTCAACATATCCTACCATCACCATATCATACCATCACCATATCATACTGTCACCATATACCCATATCACACCACATCACCATATCACACTGTCACCATATCACACTGTCACCATATCATACCGTCGCCATATCACACTGTCACCATATCATACCGTCACCGTATCACACCGTCACTGTATCATACCGTCACCATAATCACATCATGTCACCATATCATACTGTCACCATATCATACCGTCACCATATCACACTGTCACCATATCACACCGTCACCATATCATACCGTCGCCATATCACACTGTCACCATATCACACTGTCACCATATCACACCGTCGCCATATCACACCGTCGCCATATCATACCGTCACCGTATCACACCGTCACTGTATCATACCGTCACCATAATCACATCATGTCACCATATCATACTGTCACCATATCATACCGTCACCATATCACACTGTCACCATATCACACCGTCACCATATCATACCGTCACCATATCATACCGTCGCCATATCACACTGTCACCATATCACACTGTCACCATATCACACTGTCGCCATATCACACTGTCACCATATCACACTGTCACCATATCACACTGTCACCATATCATCCTATCAGATCATCACTAATCGCTTCAAAGCATCACTTCATCTCCATAGCAATCATCACCAAATCATCACATCATTCCCCACCAGACCATAATGACAACACCCTGCATTTACCCAGCCCCTTTAACGTAGTAAAACGTCCCCAAGGCCCTTCCCAGGAGCGACAATCAGACCGAATTTGAGACCGAGCCCCGTAAGGAGATATTGGGACAGGTGACCAAAAGCTCGGTCAAAGAGGGAGGTTTTAAGGAGCGTCTTAAAGGAGGAGAGAGAGGCGGAGAGGTTTAGGTGTCAGATTAGTGTATGTTTTGTCTACGTGTGTAGGAGAACGTGAGGGGGCGAGAGCAGGAATCACGAGACACAGTGGGACCAAGCTCATCTAATTCGCCGTCTAACACCCCGGTAGATTCATGATACGAGGATCATGAAGCTGTCGTCTAATCACAGCGATCAATCTTCACCGATTAGTCTCCAACAGGCCCAGGCTGGAGGGGTGGGAAACCCCCCGAGTGGTGGAGAGCTGCAGGGAACCATAGGCCCAAAGCTTCCTGCACTTACCACAGATTGGGTCTCAAATTAATGCGAGACTGCAGCCCAAGATGCTGAAAGATATCTATCTCATTTCCATCCGAATTCTTCAATACTGACGGCCTGCAGCGTCTCCCTGGACAGCCATGGATTGATATTTCCGCGGATGGGTGTGTTGGTGGGTGGGCGTATGGGGGCGTGTGAGGGTGTGGCTTTGCGGGCAAGTTAGGGAAAGGGGGGAGCCTTACATAAGACTTACGTTGCTGGTCTCCACTCCTCTGTACATGGCCCTCACCCTCGGTTCCTGGATGGTGAGGAAACTGCTCCCAGTTATGGTCAGTGTCGTGTTCCCACTATTTGGTAACAGGAGGATTACAATTAGTGAGAGATCCATGCAGTCAAAACCCAAAGTACAAACCAGGTCCACAAATAGGAGCAGACGAGGGAACCTTCCAGAATAAGACACCGCCTCGAGTTACAATCGACCGGTGGGGAGAGGGCGGCCGGTGGGGAGAGGGCTATCATCGATAGTGGGGAGAGGGCTATCATCGATAGTGGGGAGAGGGCTATCATCGATAGTGGGGAGAGGGCTATCATCGACCAGTGGGGAGAGGGCTATCATCGATAGTGGGGAGAGGGCTATCATCGATAGTGGGGAGAGGGCTATCATCGACCAGTGGGGAGAGGGCTATCATCGATAGTGGGGAGAGGGCTATCATCGACCAGTGGGGAGAGGGCTATCATCGACCAGTGGGGAGAGGGCTATCATCGATAGTGGGGAGAGCGCTATCATCGATAGTGGGGAGAGGGCTATCATCGGTAGTGGGGAGAGGGCTATCATCGACCAGTGGGGAGAGGGCTATCATCGACCAGTGAGGAGAGGGCTATCATCGACCAGTGGGGAGAGGGCTATCATCGACCAGTGGGGAGAGGGCTATCATCGACCAGTGGGGAGAGGGCTATCATCGATAGTGGGGAGAGGGCTATCATCGATAGTGGGGAGAGGGCTATCATCGACCAGTGGGGAGAGGGCTATCATCGACCAGTGGGGAGAGGGCTATCATCGACCAGTGGGGAGAGGGCAATCATCGACCAGTGGGGAGAGGGCTATCATCGACCGGTGGGGAGAGGGCTATCATCGACCGGTGGGGAGAGGGCTATCATCGACCGGTGGGGAGAGGGCTATCATCGATAGTGGGGAGAGGGCTATCATCGATAGTGGGGAGAGGGCTATCATCGATAGTGGGGAGAGGGCTATCATCGATAGTGGGGAGAGGGCTATCATCGATAGTGGGGAGAGGGCTATCATCGATAGTGGGGAGAGGGCTATCATCGATAGTGGGGAGAGGGCTATCATCGATAGTGGGGAGAGGGCGGCCGTCGGCCGGTGGGGGGAGGGCTATCATCGATAGTGGGGAGAGGGCTATCATCGACCAGTGGGGAGAGGGCTATCATCGATAGTGGGGAGAGGGCTATCATCGATAGTGGGGAGAGGGCTATCATCGATAGTGGGGAGAGGGCTATCATCGATACTGGGGAGAGGGCTATCATCGATAGTGGGGAGAGGGCTATCATCGATAGTGGGGAGAGGGCTATCATCGATAGTGGGGAGAGGGCTATCATCGATAGTGGGGAGAGGGCTTTCATCGACCAGTGGGGAGAGGGCTATCATCGATAGTGGGGAGAGGGCTATCATCGACCAGTGGGGAGAGGGCTATCATCGACCAGTGGGGAGAGGGCGATCATCGATAGTGGGGAGAGGGCTATCATCGATAGTGGGGAGAGGGCTATCATCGACCAGTGGGGAGAGGGCTATCATCGATAGTGGGGAGAGGGCTATCATCGACCGGTGGGGAGAGGGCTATCATCGACCAGTGGGGAGAGGGCTATCATCGATAGTGGGGAGAGGGCTATCATCGATAGTGGGGAGAGGGCTATCATCGATAGTGGGGAGAGGGCTATCATCGATAGTGGGGAGAGGGCTATCATCGACCAGTGGGGAGAGGGCTATCATCGATAGTGGGGAGAGGGCTATCATCGACCGGTGGGGAGAGGGCTATCATCGACCAGTGGGGAGAGGGCTATCATCGATAGTGGGGAGAGGGCTATCATCGACCAGTGGGGAGAGGGCTATCATCGATAGTGGGGAGAGGGCTATCATCGATAGTGGGGAGAGGGCTATCATCGATAGTGGGGAGAGGGCTATCATCGATAGTGGGGAGAGGGCTATCATCGACCAGTGGGGAGAGGGCTATCATCGATAGTGGGGAGAGGGCTATCATCGACCGGTGGGGAGAGGGCTATCATCGATAGTGGGGAGAGGGCTATCATCGACCAGTGGGGAGAGGGCTATCATCGACCGGTGGGGAGAGGGCTATCATCGACCAGTGGGGAGAGGGCTATCATCGATAGTGGGGAGAGGGCTATCATCGATAGTGGGGAGAGGGCTATCATCGATAGTGGGGAGAGGGCTATCATCGATAGTGGGGAGAGGGCTATCATCGATAGTGGGGAGAGGGCTATCATCGACCAGTGGGGAGAGGGCTATCATCGACCAGTGGGGAGAGGGCTATCATCGATAGTGGGGAGAGGGCTATCATCGATAGTGGGGAGAGGGCTATCATCGACCAGTGGGGAGAGGGCTATCATCGATAGTGGGGAGAGGGCTATCATCGACCAGTGGGGAGAGGGCTATCATCGATAGTGGGGAGAGGGCTATCATCGACCAGTGGGGAGAGGGCTATCATCGACCAGTGGGGAGAGGGCTATCATCGATAGTGGGGAGAGGGCTATCATCGACCAGTGGGGAGAGGGCTATCATCGATAGTGGGGAGAGGGCTATCATCGACCAGTGGGGAGAGGGCTATCATCGATAGTGGGGAGAGGGCTATCATCGATAGTGGGGAGAGGGCTATCATCGATAGTGGGGAGAGGGCTATCATCGATAGTGGGGAGAGGGCTATCATCGATAGTGGGGAGAGGGCTATCATCGATAGTGGGGAGAGGGCTATCATCGACCAGTGGGGAGAGGGCTATCATCGACCAGTGGGGAGAGGGCTATCATCGATAGTGGGGAGAGGGCTATCATCGATAGTGGGGAGAGGGCTATCATCGACCAGTGGGGAGAGGGCTATCATCGACCAGTGGGGAGAGGGCTATCATCGACCAGTGGAGAGAGGGCTATCATCGATAGTGGGGAGAGGGCTATCATCGATAGTGGGGAGAGGGCTATCATCGATAGTGGGGAGAGGGCTATCATCGATAGTGGGGAGAGGGCTATCATCGATAGTGGGGAGAGGGCTATCATCGATAGTGGGGAGAGGGCTATCATCGATAGTGGGGAGAGGGCTATCATCGACCGGTGGGGAGAGGGCTATCATCGATAGTGGGGAGAGGGCTATCATCGATAGTGGGGAGAGGGCTATCATCGACCAGTGGGGAGAGGGCTATCATCGACCGGTGGGGAGAGGGCTATCATCGACCGGTGGGGAGAGGGCTATCATCGACCGGTGGGGAGAGGGCTATCATCGATAGTGGGGAGAGGGCTATCATCGATAGTGGGGAGAGGGCTATCATCGATAGTGGGGAGAGGGCTATCATCGACCAGTGGGGAGAGGGCTATCATCGACCAGTGGGGAGAGGGCTATCATCGACCAGTGGGGAGAGGGCTATCATCGATAGTGGGGAGAGGGCTATCATCGATAGTGGGGAGAGGGCTATCATCGATAGTGGGGAGAGGGCTATCATCGATAGTGGGGAGAGGGCTATCATCGACCGGTGGGGAGAGGGCTATCATCGATAGTGGGGAGAGGGCTATCATCGACCAGTGGGGAGAGGGCTATCATCGACCGGTGGGGAGAGGGCTATCATCGACCGGTGGGGAGAGGGCTATCATCGATAGTGGGGAGAGGGCTATCATCGACCAGTGGGGAGAGGGCTATCATCGACCAGTGGGGAGAGGGCTATCATCGACCAGTGGGGAGAGGGCTATCATCGATAGTGGGGAGAGGGCTATCATCGATAGTGGGGAGAGGGCTATCATCGACCAGTGGGGAGAGGGCTATCATCGACCAGTGGGGAGAGGGCTATCATCGATAGTGGGGAGAGGGCTATCATCGACCGGTGGGGAGAGGGCTATCATCGACCAGTGGGGAGAGGGCTATCATCGATAGTGGGGAGAGGGCTATCATCGATAGTGGGGAGAGGGCTATCATCGATAGTGGGGAGAGGGCTATCATCGATAGTGGGGAGAGGGCTATCATCGATAGTGGGGAGAGGGCTATCATCGATAGTGGGGAGAGGGCTATCATCGATAGTGGGGAGAGGGCTATCATCGATAGTGGGGAGAGGGATATCATCGATAGTGGGGAGAGGGATATCATCGATAGTGGGGAGAGGGCTATCATCGATAGTGGGGAGAGGGCTATCATCGATAGTGGGGAGAGGGCTATCATCGATAGTGGGGAGAGGGCTATCATCGATAGTGGGGAGAGGGCTATCATCGATAGTGGGGAGAGGGCTATCATCGATAGTGGGGAGAGGGCTATCATCGATAGTGGGGAGAGGGCTATCATCGATAGTGGGGAGAGGGCTATCATCGACCGGTGGGGAGAGGGCTATCATCGACCGGTGGGGAGAGGGCTATCATCGATCGGTGGGGAGAGGGCTATCATCGACCAGTGGGGAGAGGGCTATCATCGATAGTGGGGAGAGGGCTATCATCGATAGTGGGGAGAGGGCTATCATCGATAGTGGGGAGAGGGCTATCATCGATAGTGGGGAGAGGGCTATCATCGATAGTGGGGAGAGGGCTATCATCGATAGTGGGGAGAGGGCTATCATCGATAGTGGGGAGAGGGCTATCATCGATAGTGGGGAGAGGGCTATCATCGAGAGTGGGGAGAGGGCTATCATCGATAGTGGGGAGAGGGCTATCATCGATAGTGGGGAGAGGGCTATCATCGATAGTGGGGAGAGGGCTATCATCGATAGTGGGGAGAGGGCTATCATCGATAGTGGGGAGAGGGCTATCATCGATAGTGGGGAGAGGGCTATCATCGATAGTGGGGAGAGGGCTATCATCGAGAGTGGGGAGAGGGCTATCATCGATAGTGGGGAGAGGGCTATCATCGATAGTGGGGAGAGGGCGGCCGTCGGCCGGTGGGGGGAGGGCTATCATCGATAGTGGGGAGAGGGCTATCATCGACCAGTGGGGAGAGGGCTATCATCGATAGTGGGGAGAGGGCTATCATCGATAGTGGGGAGAGGGCTATCATCGATAGTGGGGAGAGGGCTATCATCGATACTGGGGAGAGGGCTATCATCGATAGTGGGGAGAGGGCTATCATCGATAGTGGGGAGAGGGCTATCATCGATAGTGGGGAGAGGGCTATCATCGATAGTGGGGAGAGGGCTTTCATCGACCAGTGGGGAGAGGGCTATCATCGATAGTGGGGAGAGGGCTATCATCGACCAGTGGGGAGAGGGCTATCATCGACCAGTGGGGAGAGGGCGATCATCGATAGTGGGGAGAGGGCTATCATCGATAGTGGGGAGAGGGCTATCATCGACCAGTGGGGAGAGGGCTATCATCGATAGTGGGGAGAGGGCTATCATCGATAGTGGGGAGAGGGCTATCATCGATAGTGGGGAGAGGGCTATCATCGATACTGGGGAGAGGGCTATCATCGATAGTGGGGAGAGGGCTATCATCGATAGTGGGGAGAGGGCTATCATCGATAGTGGGGAGAGGGCTATCATCGATAGTGGGGAGAGGGCTTTCATCGACCAGTGGGGAGAGGGCTATCATCGATAGTGGGGAGAGGGCTATCATCGACCAGTGGGGAGAGGGCTATCATCGACCAGTGGGGAGAGGGCGATCATCGATAGTGGGGAGAGGGCTATCATCGATAGTGGGGAGAGGGCTATCATCGACCAGTGGGGAGAGGGCTATCATCGATAGTGGGGAGAGGGCTATCATCGACCGGTGGGGAGAGGGCTATCATCGACCAGTGGGGAGAGGGCTATCATCGACCAGTGGGGAGAGGGCTATCATCGATAGTGGGGAGAGGGCTATCATCGATAGTGGGGAGAGGGCTAT
Source organism: Heptranchias perlo (assembly GCF_035084215.1). Taxonomy (NCBI): domain Eukaryota; kingdom Metazoa; phylum Chordata; class Chondrichthyes; order Hexanchiformes; family Hexanchidae; genus Heptranchias; species Heptranchias perlo. The sequence continues at coordinate 34,991 of NW_027139384.1, forward strand.
CATCGATAGTGGGGAGAGGGCTATCATCGACCAGTGGGGAGAGGGCTATCATCGATAGTGGGGAGAGGGCTATCATCGACCGGTGGGGAGAGGGCTATCATCGACCAGTGGGGAGAGGGCTATCATCGATAGTGGGGAGAGGGCTATCATCGACCAGTGGGGAGAGGGCTATCATCGATAGTGGGGAGAGGGCTATCATCGATAGTGGGGAGAGGGCTATCATCGATAGTGGGGAGAGGGCTATCATCGACCAGTGGGGAGAGGGCTATCATCGATAGTGGGGAGAGGGCTATCATCGACCGGTGGGGAGAGGGCTATCATCGACCGGTGGGGAGAGGGCTATCATCGTTAGTGGGGAGAGGGCTATCATCGACCAGTGGGGAGAGGGCTATCATCGACCGGTGGGGAGAGGGCTATCATCGACCAGTGGGGAGAGGGCTATCATCGATAGTGGGGAGAGGGCTATCATCGATAGTGGGGAGAGGGCTATCATCGATAGTGGGGAGAGGGCTATCATCGATAGTGGGGAGAGGGCTATCATCGATAGTGGGGAGAGGGCTATCATCGATAGTGGGGAGAGGGCTATCATCGACCAGTGGGGAGAGGGCTATCATCGACCAGTGGGGAGAGGGCTATCATCGATAGTGGGGAGAGGGCTATCATCGATAGTGGGGAGAGGGCTATCATCGACCAGTGGGGAGAGGGCTATCATCGATAGTGGGGAGAGGGCTATCATCGACCAGTGGGGAGAGGGCTATCATCGATAGTGGGGAGAGGGCTATCATCGACCAGTGGGGAGAGGGCTATCATCGATAGTGGGGAGAGGGCTATCATCGACCAGTGGGGAGAGGGCTATCATCGATAGTGGGGAGAGGGCTATCATCGATAGTGGGGAGAGGGCTATCATCGATAGTGGGGAGAGGGCTATCATCGATAGTGGGGAGAGGGCTATCATCGATAGTGGGGAGAGGGCTATCATCGATAGTGGGGAGAGGGCTATCATCGACCAGTGGGGAGAGGGCTATCATCGACCAGTGGGGAGAGGGCTATCATCGATAGTGGGGAGAGGGCTATCATCGATAGTGGGGAGAGGGCTATCATCGATAGTGGGGAGAGGGCTATCATCGACCAGTGGGGAGAGGGCTATCATCGACCAGTGGGGAGAGGGCTATCATCGAACAGTGGGGAGAGGGCTATCATCGACCAGTGGAGAGAGGGCTATCATCGATAGTGGGGAGAGGGCTATCATCGACCAGTGGAGAGAGGGCTATCATCGATAGTGGGGAGAGGGCTATCATCGATAGTGGGGAGAGGGCTATCATCGATAGTGGGGAGAGGGCTATCATCGATAGTGGGGAGAGGGCTATCATCGATAGTGGGGAGAGGGCTATCATCGACCAGTGGGGAGAGGGCTATCATCGATAGTGGGGAGAGGGCTATCATCGATAGTGGGGAGAGGGCTATCATCGATAGTGGGGAGAGGGCTATCATCGATAGTGGGGAGAGGGCTATCATCGATAGTGGGGAGAGGGCTATCATCGATAGTGGGGAGAGGGCTATCATCGATAGTGGGGAGAGGGCTATCATCGATAGTGGGGAGAGGGCTATCATCGATAGTGGGGAGAGGGCTATCATCGATAGTGGGGAGAGGGCTATCATCGATAGTGGGGAGAGGGCTATCATCGACCGGTGGGGAGAGGGCTATCATCGATAGTGGGGAGAGGGCTATCATCGATAGTGGGGAGAGGGCTATCATCGACCAGTGGGGAGAGGGCTATCATCGACCAGTGGGGAGAGGGCTATCATCGACCGGTGGGGAGAGGGCTATCATCGACCGGTGGGGAGAGGGCTATCATCGATAGTGGGGAGAGGGCTATCATCGATAGTGGGGAGAGGGCTATCATCGATAGTGGGGAGAGGGCTATCATCGATAGTGGGGAGAGGGCTATCATCGACCAGTGGGGAGAGGGCTATCATCGACCAGTGGGGAGAGGGCTATCATCGACCAGTGGGGAGAGGGCTATCATCGACCAGTGGGGAGAGGGCTATCATCGATAGTGGGGAGAGGGCTATCATCGATAGTGGGGAGTGGGCTATCATCGATAGTGGGGAGAGGGCTATCATCGACAGTGGGGAGAGGGCTATCATCGACCAGTGGGGAGAGGGCTATCATCGACCAGTGGGGAGGGCTATCATCGACGTGGGAGAGGGCTTCATCCCGAGCTATCACGATAGGGGAGAGGTATCATCGACAGTGGGGAGAGGGCTATCATCGACCAGTGGGGAGAGGGCTATCATCGACCAGTGGGGAGAGGGCTATCATCGATAGTGGGGAGAGGGCTATCATCGATAGTGGGGAGAGGGCTATCATCGATAGTGGGGAGAGGGCTATCATCGACCAGTGGGGAGAGGGCTATCATCGACCAGTGGGGAGAGGGCTATCATCGATAGTGGGGAGAGGGCTATCATCGACCGGTGGGGAGAGGGCTATCATCGACCAGTGGGGAGAGGGCTATCATCGATAGTGGGGAGAGGGCTATCATCGATAGTGGGGAGAGGGCTATCATCGATAGTGGGGAGAGGGCTATCATCGATAGTGGGGAGAGGGCTATCATCGATAGTGGGGAGAGGGCTATCATCGATAGTGGGGAGAGGGATATCATCGATAGTGGGGAGAGGGCTATCATCGATAGTGGGGAGAGGGCTATCATCGATAGTGGGGAGAGGGCTATCATCGATAGTGGGGAGAGGGCTATCATCGATAGTGGGGAGAGGGCTATCATCGATAGTGGGGAGAGGGCTATCATCGATAGTGGGGAGAGGGCTATCATCGACCGGTGGGGAGAGGGCTATCATCGACCGGTGGGGAGAGGGCTATCATCGATCGGTGGGGAGAGGGCTATCATCGACCAGTGGGGAGAGGGCTATCATCGATAGTGGGGAGAGGGCTATCATCGATAGTGGGGAGAGGGCTATCATCGATAGTGGGGAGAGGGCTATCATCGATAGTGGGGAGAGGGCTATCATCGACCAGTGGGGAGAGGGCTTTCATCGATAGTGGGGAGAGGGCTATCATCGACCAGTGGGGAGAGGGCTATCATCGATAGTGGGGAGAGGGCTATCATCGATAGTGGGGAGAGGGCTATCATCGATAGTGGGGAGAGGGCTATCATCGACCAGTGGGGAGAGGGCTATCATCGATAGTGGGGAGAGGGCTATCATCGACCAGTGGGGAGAGGGCTATCATCGATAGTGGGGAGAGGGCTATCATCGACCAGTGGGGAGAGGGCTATCATCGATAGTGGGGAGAGGGCTATCATCGATAGTGGGGAGAGGGCTATCATCGATAGTGGGGAGAGGGCTATCATCGATAGTGGGGAGAGGGCTATCATCGACCAGTGGGGAGAGGGCTATCATCGACCAGTGGGGAGAGGGCTATCATCGACCAGTGGGGAGAGGGCTATCATCGATAGTGGGGAGAGGGCTATCATCGATAGTGGGGAGAGGGCTATCATCGACCAGTGGGGAGAGGGCTATCATCGATAGTGGGGAGAGGGCTATCATCGAATAGTGGGGAGAGGGCTATCATCGATAGTGGGGAGAGGGCTATCATCGATAGTGGGGAGAGGGCTATCATCGATAGTGGGGAGAGGGCTATCATCGATAGTGGGGAGAGGGCTATCATCGACCAGTGGGGAGAGGGCTATCATCGATAGTGGGGAGAGGGCTATCATCGATAGTGGGGAGAGGGCTATCATCGACCAGTGGGGAGAGGGCTATCATCGACCAGTGGGGAGAGGGCTATCATCGATAGTGGGGAGAGGGCTATCATCGACCAGTGGGGAGAGGGCTATCATCGATAGTGGGGAGAGGGCTATCATCGATAGTGGGGAGAGGGCTATCATCGACCAGTGGGGAGAGGGCTATCATCGACCAGTGGGGAGAGGGCTATCATCGACCAGTGGGGAGAGGGCTATCATCGACCGGTGGGGAGAGGGCTATCATCGACCGGTGGGGAGAGGGCTATCATCGATAGTGGGGAGAGGGCTATCATCGATAGTGGGGAGAGGGCTATCATCGATAGTGGGGAGAGGGCTATCATCGATAGTGGGGAGAGGGCTATCATCGATAGTGGGGAGAGGGCTATCATCGATAGTGGGGAGAGGGCGGCCGTCGGCCGGTGGGGGGAGGGCTATCATCGATAGTGGGGAGAGGGCTATCATCGATAGTGGGGAGAGGGCTATCATCGATAGTGGGGAGAGGGCTATCATCGATAGTGGGGAGAGGGCTATCATCGATAGTGGGGAGAGGGCTATCATCGATAGTGGGGAGAGGGCTATCATCGATAGTGGGGAGAGGGCTATCATCGATAGTGGGGAGAGGGCTATCATCGATAGTGGGGAGAGGGCTATCATCGATAGTGGGGAGAGGGCTATCATCGATAGTGGGGAGAGGGCTTTCATCGACCAGTGGGGAGAGGGCGATCATCGATAGTGGGGAGAGGGCTATCATCGACTAGTGGGGAGAGGGCTATCATCGACCAGTGGGGAGAGGGCTGTCATCGATAGTGGGGAGAGGGCTATCATCGACCGGTGGGGAGAGGGCTATCATCGATAGTGGGGAGAGGGCTATCATCGACCGGTGGGGAGAGGGCTATCATCGACCAGTGGGGAGAGGGCTATCATCGATAGTGGGGAGAGGGCTATCATCGATAGTGGGGAGAGGGCTATCATCGACCAGTGGGGAGAGGGCTATCATCGATAGTGGGGAGAGGGCTATCATCGACCAGTGGGGAGAGGGCTATCATCGATAGTGGGGAGAGGGCTATCATCGACCGGTGGGGAGAGGGCTATCATCGACCAGTGGGGAGAGGGCTATCATCGATAGTGGGGAGAGGGCTATCATCGACCAGTGGGGAGAGGGCTATCATCGATAGTGGGGAGAGGGCTATCATCGATAGTGGGGAGAGGGCTATCATCGATAGTGGGGAGAGGGCTATCATCGATAGTGGGGAGAGGGCTATCATCGATAGTGGGGAGAGGGCTATCATCGATAGTGGGGAGAGGGCTATCATCGATAGTGGGGAGAGGGCTATCATCGATAGTGGGGAGAGGGCTATCATCGATAGTGGGGAGAGGGCTATCATCGATAGTGGGGAGAGGGCTATCATCGATAGTGGGGAGAGGGCTATCATCGATAGTGGGGAGAGGGCTATCATCGACCAGTGGGGAGAGGGCTATCATCGATAGTGGGGAGAGGGCTATCATCGATAGTGGGGAGAGGGCTATCATCGACCGGTGGGGAGAGGGCTATCATCGACCAGTGGGGAGAGGGCTATCATCGATAGTGGGGAGAGGGCTATCATCGATAGTGGGGAGAGGGCTATCATCGACCAGTGGGGAGAGGGCTATCATCGATAGTGGGGAGAGGGCTATCATCGACCAGTGGGGAGAGGGCTATCATCGATAGTGGGGAGAGGGCTATCATCGACCAGTGGGGAGAGGGCTATCATCGACCAGTGGGGAGAGGGCTATCATCGACCAGTGGGGAGAGGGCTATCATCGACCAGTGGGGAGAGGGCTATCATCGATAGTGGGGAGAGGGCTATCATCGACCAGTGGGGAGAGGGCTATCATCGACCGGTGGGGAGAGGGCTATCATCGACCGGTGGGGAGAGGGCTATCATCGGTCGTGGGGAGAGGGCTATCATCGGTCGTGGGGAGAGGGCTATCATCGACCAATGGGGAGAGGGAGGCTACCATTGACCAGTGGGGGAAAAAAAATCAGCCCGATTTTCCACTCCAGATCGCCATCCAGGGCTGGAAAAATGCCCCTGTTTTGTCCTGGGGGTAAGGCCTGGGCTGTGATGCCCCAAGCAGTCGAATAGCGCAGACACGAAAAAGGGCCGATGGGGGGGAGGGGGTGGCGAGGGCAGGGCCTGGACCCACGGGACCTTGCACGCGAGATGTTTCGCTGCACGAGACGTCTCGTCAGTCTCGTGCAGCGAAAGGGGAGCTTTTAAGAAAGAGCCGAACGGCGTAAAAAATTAAACAGCACGGAGGCCTCCTCACTTGACGATGGTCCAATCGGGCTCCACCCTGGTGACGGTGGGGTCCTCGACGTAGACGTAGCTCTGGGCGATGTTGGAGATCTCAGCCCGGTCGATGTTGACTGTGATGAAGGAGGTTCCAGGTCCAGACAGCGAGGCTGAGGTGATGCACACAATTTCCCTCAGGATCCTCCTGCAGTCGAGAGAGGGGAGGGGAGTCAGTGGAAAGGGACAAAGACTCAGCCGAGAGGAAGAACCGGACCTCGAGGCCCCGTTGGGATCGACTCTCGGCCTGGGAAATACTGATTCCCACTGGCGAGATTGTTCTCCGTGGAGCAGAGACGGTCAAGGGGAGATTGACCAAAATGGCACCCAGGGAGGAGGGACTTCAGTTACAGTACTGACCCTCCCACAGTGCGGCGCTCCCTCAGTACTGACCCTCCGACAGTGCGGCGCTCCCTCAGTACCGACCCTCCGACAGTGCGGCGCTCCCTCAGTACTGACCCTCCGACAGTGCGGCGCTCCCTCAGTACTGACCCTCCGACAGTGCGGCGCTCCCTCAGTACCGACCCTCCGACAGTGCGGCGCTCCCTCAGTACTGACCCTCCGAAGGAGGCCAAGCTTTCAACTGCTCCTTAACACGTACCTGATGAACTGGCATTCTGCTCCTCCCACGGAGGCCCTGACAGAGCTCCCGGCGTCGAGGTGCCTGCCAAAGATTGTTAGCCGTGTCCCGCCTGAGGCGGGGCCTCTCTCCGGACTGACTCTACTGAAGCTTGGGGTCTGAGAGAAAGGAGAAAAGGAGATTACAGTACTGGTGGGTACAGGTCTCGCCGTCTAACAAGGGGGTCGGCCCTGCCTCGGTGGGCCTCACTCTCGGAGTCAGGCGCTCGAGGGTTCGAGCCCCCCCACCTCACTCCAGAGACTCGAGCCCCGTAATCCAGGCCCCGACATTCCCCACCCCGGTGGCCGGTACCGAGGGAGCGCCGCGCAGTCGGAGGGGGCCGTCTTTCGGGATGAGACGTTAAACCCAGGCCCCCCCCCCGTCTGCCCCTCTCAGGCGGGACGTAAAAGATCCCACGGCCGCTACTGGAAGAAGAGCAGGAGGGGGGAGGGGGAGTTCTCCCCGGGGTCCTGGGGCCGATATTTATCCCTCAACAAACATCGCTAAAAAAAACAGATGATCTGGGTCATTTACCACATTGGCTGTTTGTGGGATCTTGCTGTGCGCAAATCGGCTGCTGCGTTTCCCACATTACAACAGTGAGCACACTTCAAAAAAAAAAGTACCTCGTTGGCTGTGAAACGCTTTGGGACGTCCTGAGGGGGTGAAAGGGGCCGGAGAAACGGGAGTTCCTTCTTTGCTTTAGCTAAGACGAGGGGAGAGCCTCCTTGGGGTCTTACTGTCCCAGCCAAGTGTGCTCCCCTCACCCACGGTACATTTTGAACGAGATCCTGAACTTTGGGCCATCTGTTGCAAGGATTTCTGTTCCATAACACAGAGTGAAACGCCGACAGCTCGTCTTAATGTTATTCCCGTAACGCGATGGGAGCTGCACCGGAGGAATGGCCTACATTAAAGCAAGAAGCCCCTGGAACAATGGAGTGTAAAGCACAGGCTGCTCGTAATACACCCGCCAGCAATTCTCATTGCCTTCAGACAAGCGAAAGAGACAAAGAGGGGCACAGGGCAGAAGGGAAGGGGGGCAGAGCAAAGCAGAGAATGAGAGAGAGAGGAACAGACAGACAGAAAAGCAGGGAAACAGAATTCAAGCAGAGATATCAGGGAGAGAGAGGGAAAGAAAAGAGAGAGAGAGAGCGAGAGAGAGACAGAAAGAGAGAGCGAGAGAGGGATAGAGAGAGACGAGAGAGAGACGAGAGAGAGAGAGAGAGAGACAGAGAGAGAGACAGAAAGAGAGAGCGAGAGAGGGATAGAGAGAGGCGAGAGAGAGAGACAGAAAGAGAGAGCGAGAGAGGGATAGAGAGAGACGAGAGAGAGAGAGAGACAGAGAGAGAGACAGAAAGAGAGAGCGAGAGAGGGATAGAGAGAGATGAGAGAGAGAGAGACAGAAAGAGAGAGCGAGAGAGGGATAGAGAGAGACGAGAGAGAGAGAGAGAGAGCGAGAGAGAGCGACAAAGAGACAGAAAGAGAGAGCGAGAGAGGGATAGAGAGAGACGAGAGAGAGAGAGAGAGACAGAGAGAGAGACAGAAAGAGAGAGCGAGAGAGGGATAGAGAGAGACGAGAGAGAGAGACAAAGAGAGAGAGAGAGAGAAAGAGAGAGCGAGACAGAGAGAGAGAGCGAGACAGAGAGAGAGAGCGAGACAGAGAGAGAGAGCGAGACAGAGAGAGAGAGCGAGACAGAGAGAGAGAGCGAGAGCGAGACAGAGAGAGAGATAGAGAGAGACACAGAGAGAGAGACACACACAGAAAAGCAGGGAAACAGAGGGAAAAAAGCAGAGAGAACAGGGAGAGAGGGAGGGAAAAAGGGAGAGATAGAGTGAAAGATAGCAAAGAGAGAGAGACGGAGAGAGAGGGAGAGACGCAGTGAGAGAGAGGGAGAGGGAGAGAGAGGGAGAAGGTTAGAGAGAGGAGAGAGGGAGAGGCGCAGTGAGAGAGAGAGAGAGTGAGAGAGAACAGAGAGAGGAGGGAGGGAGAGGTGCAGTGAGAAAGAGAGAGAACAGAGAGAGAGGGAGGGAGAGGGAGAGACGCAGTGATACAGAGAGAGTGAGAGAGAACAGAGAGAGAGGGAGAGAGGGAAAGACGCAGTGAGAGAGAGGGAGAGAGTGAGAGAGAACAGAGAGAGAGGGAGAGAGAGGGAGACACGCAGTGAGAGAGAGGGAGACAGTGAGAGAGAACAGAGAGAGAAGAAGAGAGAGGGAGAGGCGCAGTGAGAGAGAACAGAGAGAGAAGGAGAGAGAGGGAGAGGCGCAGTGAGAGAGAGAGTGAGAGAGAACAGAGAGAGAGAGAGGGAGGGAGAGACGCAGTGAGAGAGAGGGAGAGAGAGTGAGAGAACAGAGAGAGGGAGAGACGCAGTGAGAGAGAGGGAGAGAGAGTGAGAGAACAGAGAGAGGGAGAGACACAGTGAGAGAGAGGGAGAGAGAGTGAGAGAGAACAGAGAGAGAGGGAGAGAGAGGGAGAGGCGCACTGAGAGAGAGAGAGAGAGAGAGAGGGAGGGAGGGAGAGACGCAGTGAGACAGAGAGAGAGAGAGAGAGAGAGAGAGCGAGAGACAGAGAGAGGGAGTAACACGGGAGTTCGATGCAGCGAGTGTACTCACTAAGAGAAGATGAGGAATGATCATGGAGAGTGAACATACCACAAAGCTGTAGGTTTGCTGTGACTTGGTCCTGTAATTCGGGCTGCAGTCTCCCACACACAGCTCGACTGGTCCTGCGACAGGGTGTGATGAGAAAGAATCATCCATCTCACAGACGATGCTGTGTGCAACAAACAGAGAGAGAGAGAGAGAGAGAGAGAGCTCAGAACATCGGCAGGGACTGTAAAACCAACACTGCCAACAGACACCAGGCACTGCCCCGACACAGTGCCCAGTGAGCCCCTCACCACCTCCCCCAACCAAGGACCCATCCCATGCCCATCACTCAGAGCTCCAGTGGAAACCTCCATCGAACTCACCCTGGGAGCACACACGATACGGGGTCCATTAACGAAACAGGAACCGTGTACAGTAACACACAGCCTGTGTAAACAGGAACCGCGTACAGTAACACACAGCCTGTGTAAACAGGGACCGCGTACAGTAACACACAGCCTGTGTAAACAGGAACTGCGTACAGTAACACACACCCTCTATAAACAGGGACTGTGTACAGTAACACACAGCCTGTGTAAACAGGAACCGTGTACAGTAACACAGCCTGTGTAAACAGGGACCGCGTACAGTAACACACGCCCTGTGTAAACAGGGACCGCGTACAGTAACACACGCCCTGTGTAAACAGGAACCGCGTACAGTAACACACAGCCTGTGTAAACAGGAACCGCGTACAGTAACACACAGCCTGTGTAAACAGGAACCGCGTACAGTAACACACAGCCTGTGTAAACAGGAACCGCGTACAGTAACACACAGCCTGTGTAAACAGGAACCGCGTACAGTAACACACAGCCTGTGTAAACAGGGACCGCGTACAGTAACACACACCCTGTGTAAACAGGAACCGTGTACAGTAACACACACCCTCTATAAACAGGGACTGTGTACAGTAACACACAGCCTCGATAAACAGGGACTGTGTACAGTAACACACACCCTGTATACACAGGGACCGTGTACAGTAACACACACCCTCTATAAACAGGGACTGTGTACAGTAACACACACCCTGTGTAAACAGGGCCCGTGTACAGTAACACACACCGTCCGTAAACAGGGACCGTGTACAGTAACACACACCCTCTATAAACAGGGACTGTGTACAGTAACACACACCCTCTATAAACAGGGACTGTGTACAGCAACACACACCCTGTATAAACAGGGACTGTGTACAGTAACACACACCCTCTATAAACAGGGACTGTGTACAGTAACACACACCCTCTATAAACAGGGACTGTGTACAGTAACACACACCCTCTATAAACAGGGACTGTGTACAGTAACACACACCCTCTATAAACAGGGACTGTGTACAGTAACACACACCCTCCATAAACAGGGACTGTGTACAGTAACACACACCCTGTATAAACAGGGACTGTGCACAGTAACACACGCCCTCTATAAACAGGGACTGTGTACAGTAACACACACCCTCCATAAACAGGGACTGTGTACAGTAACACACGCCCTCTATAAACAGGGACCGTGCACAGTAACACACACCCTCTATAAACAGGGACTGTGTACAGTAACACACACCCTCTATAAACAGGGACTGTGTACAGTAACACACACCCTCTATAAACAGGGACTGTGTACAGTAACACACACCCTCTATAAACAGGGACTGTGTACAGTAACACACACCCTCTATAAACAGGGACTGTGTACAGTAACACACACCCTCCATAAACAGGGACTGTGTACAGCAACACACACCCTCCATAAACAGGGACTGTGTACAGTAACACACACCCTCTATAAACAGGGACCGTGTACAGTAACACACACCCTCTATAAACAGGGACCGTGTACAGTAACACACACCCTCTATAAACAGGGACTGTGTACAGTAACACACACCCTCCATAAACAGGGACTGTGTACAGCAACACACACCCTCCATAAACAGGGACTGTGTACAGTAACACACACCCTCTATAAACAGGGACTGTGTACAGTAACACACACCCTCCATAAACAGGGACTGTGTACAGCAACACACACCCTCCATAAACAGGGACTGTGTACAGTAACACACACCCTCTATAAACAGGGACCGTGTACAGTAACACACACCCTCTATAAACAGGGACTGTGTACAGTAACACACACCCTCTATAAACAGGGACTGTGTACAGTAACACACACCCTCCATAAACAGGGACTGTGTACAGTAACACACACCCTCCATAAACAGGGACTGTGTACAGTAACACACACCCTCCATAAACAGGGACTGTGTACAGCAACACACAGCCTGTATAAACAGGGACTGTGTACAGTAACACACACCCTGTATAAACAGGGACTGTGTACAGTAACACACACCCTCTATAAATAGGGACTGTGTACAGTAACACACACCCTCTATAAACAGGGACTGTGTACAGTAACACACACCCTCTATAAACAGGGACTGTGTACAGTAACACACACCCTCTATAAACAGGGACTGTGTACAGTAACACACACCCTCTATAAACAGGGACTGTGTACAGTAACACACACCCTCCATAAACAGGGACTGTGTACAGTAACACACACCCTCCATAAACAGGGACTGTGTACAGTAACACACACCCTCTATATACAGGGACTGTGTACAGTAACACACACCCTCTATAAACAGGGACCGTGTACAGTAACACACACCCTCTATAAACAGGGACCGTGTACAGTAACACACACCCTCTATAAACAGGGACTGTGTACAGTAACACACACCCTCTATAAACAGGGACTGTGTACAGTAACACACACCCTCTATAAACAGGGACTGTGTACAGTAACACACACCCTCTATAAACAGGGACTGTGTACAGTAACACACACCCTCTATAAACAGGGACTGTGTGCAGCAACACACACCCTCTATAAACAGGGACTGTGTGCAGCAACACACACCCTCTATAAACAGGGACTGTGTACAGTAACACACAGCCTGTATAAACAGGGACTGTGTACAGTAACACACACCCTCTATAAATAGGGACTGTGTACAGTAACACACACCCTCTATAAACAGGGACTGTGTACAGTAACACACACCCTCTATAAATAGGGACTGTGTACAGTAACACACACCCTCTATAAATAGGGACTGTGTACAGTAACACACACCCTCTATAAACAGGGACTGTGTACAGTAACACACAGCCTGTATAAACAGGGACTGTGTACAGTAACACACACCCTGTATAAACAGGGACTGTGTACAGTAACACACACCCTGTATAAACAGGGACTGTGTACAGTAACACACACCCTCTATAAATAGGGACTGTGTACAGTAACACACACCCTCTATAAACAGGGACTGTGTACAGTAACACACACCCTCTATAAACAGGGACTGTGTACAGTAACACACCCTCTATAAACAGGGACTGTGTACAGTAACACACACCCTCTATAAACAGGGACTGTGTACAGTAACACACACCCTCTATAAACAGGGACTGTGTACAGTAACACACACCCTCCATAAACAGGGACTGTGTACAGTAACACACACCCTCTATAAACAGGGACTGTGTACAGTAACACACACCCTCTATAAACAGGGACTGTGTACAGTAACACACACCCTCTATAAACAGGGACCGTGTACAGTAACACACACCCTCTATAAACAGGGACTGTGTACAGTAACACACACCCTCTATAAACAGGGACTGTGTACAGTAACACACACCCTCTATAAACAGGGACTGTGTACAGTAACACACCCTCTATAAACAGGGACTGTGTACAGTAACACACACCCTCCATAAACAGGGACTGTGTACAGTAACACACACCCTCTATAAACAGGGACTGTGTACAGTAACACACACCCTCCATAAACAGGGACCGTGTACAGTAACACACACCCTCCATAAACAGGGACTGTGTACAGTAACACACGCCCTCTATAAACAGGGACTGTGCACAGTAACACACACCCTCTATAAACAGGGACTGTGTACAGTAACACACACCCTCTATAAACAGGGACTGTGTACAGTAACACACACCCTCTATAAACAGGGACTGTGTACAGTAACACACACCCTCTATAAACAGGGACTGTGTACAGTAACACACACCCTCTATAAACAGGGACTGTGTACAGAAACACACACCCTCTATAAACAGGGACTGTGTACAGTAACACACACCCTGTATAAACAGGGACTGTGTACAGTAACACACACCCTCTATAAACAGGGACTGTGTACAGTAACACACGCCCTCTATAAACAGGGACTGTGTACAGTAACAGACACCCTCCATAAACAGGGACTGTGTACAGCAACAGACACCCTCCATAAACAGGGACTGTGTACAGCAACACACACCCTCTATAAACAGGGACTGTGTACAGTAACACACACCCTCTATAAACAGGGACTGTGTACAGTAACACACACCCTCTATAAACAGGGACTGTGTACAGTAACACACACCCTCTATAAACAGGGACTGTGTACAGTAACACACACCCTCCATAAACAGGGACTGTGTACAGTAACACACACCCTCCATAAACAGGGACTGTGTACAGTAACACACACCCTCCATAAACAGGGACTGTGTACAGTAACACACACCCTCCATAAACAGGGACTGTGTACAGTAACACACACCCTCGATAAACAGGGACTGTGTACAGTAACACACACCCTCTATAAACAGGGACTGTGTACAGTAACACACACCCTCCATAAACAGGGACTGTGTACAGTAACACACACCCTCCATAAACAGGGACTGTGTACAGTAACACACACCCTCTATAAACAGGGACTGTGTACAGTAACACACCCTCTATAAACAGGGACTGTGTACAGTAACACACACCCTCTATAAACATGGACTGTGTACAGTAACACACACCCTCCATAAACAGGGACTGTGTACAGTAACACACACCCTCTATAAACAGGGACTGTGTACAGTAACACACACCCTCTATAAACAGGGACTGTGTACAGTAACACACACCCTCCATAAACAGGGACTGTGTACAGTAACACACACCCTCTATAAACAGGGACTGTGTACTGCAACACACACCCTCTATAAACAGGGACTGTGTACAGTAACACACACCCTCTATAAACAGGGACTGTGTACAGTAACACACACCCTCTATAAACAGGGACTGTTTACAGTAACACACACCCTCTATAAACAGGGACTGTGTACAGTAACACACACCCTCTATAAACAGGGACTGTGTACAGTAACACACACCCTGTATAAACAGGGACTGTGTACAGTAACACACACCCTCTATAAACAGGGACTGTGTACAGTAACACACGCCCTCTATAAACAGGGACTGTGTACAGTAACACACACCCTCCATAAACAGGGACTGTGTACAGCAACAGACACCCTCCATAAACAGGGACTGTGTACAGCAACACACACCCTCTATAAACAGGGACTGTGTACAGTAACACACACCCTCTATAAACAGGGACTGTGTACAGTAACACACACCCTCTATAAACAGGGACTGTGTACAGTAACACACACCCTCTATAAACAGGGACTGTGTACAGTAACACACACCCTCTATAAACAGGGACTGTGTACAGTAACACACACCCTCCATAAACAAGGACTGTGTACAGTAACACACACCCTCTATAAACAGGGACTGTGTACAGTAACACACACCCTCCATAAACAGGGACTGTGTACAGTAAAACACACCCTCTATAAACAGGGACTGTGTACAGTAACACACACCCTCTATAAACAGGGACTGTGTACAGTAACACACACCCTCCATAAACAGGGACTGTGTACAGCAACACACACCCTCCATAAACAGGGACTGTGTACAGTAACACACACCCTCCATAAACAGGGACTGTGTACAGTAACACACACCCTCTATAAACAGGGACTGTGTACAGTAACACACACCCTCTATAAACAGGGACTGTGTACAGTAACACACACCCTCTATAAACAGGGACCGTGTACAGTAACACACACCCTCTATAAACAGGGACTGTGTACAGTAACACACACCCTCTATAAACAGGGACTGTGTACAGTAACACACACCCTCTATAAACAGGGACTGTGTACAGTAACACACCCTCTATAAACAGGGACTGTGTACAGTAACACACACCCTCCATAAACAGGGACTGTGTACAGTAACACACACCCTCTATAAACAGGGACTGTGTACAGTAACACACACCCTCCATAAACAGGGACCGTGTACAGTAACACACACCCTCTATAAACAGGGACTGTGTACAGTAACACACACCCTCTATAAACAGGGACTGTGCACAGTAACACACACCCTCTATAAACAGGGACTGTGTACAGTAACACACACCCTCTATAAACAGGGACTGTGTACAGTAACACACACCCTCTATAAACAGGGACTGTGTACAGTAACACACACCCTCTATAAACAGGGACTGTGTACAGTAACACACACCCTCTATAAACAGGGACTGTGTACAGAAACACACACCCTCTATAAACAGGGACTGTGTACAGTAACACACACCCTGTATAAACAGGGACTGTGTACAGTAACACACACCCTCTATAAACAGGGACTGTGTACAGTAACACACGCCCTCTATAAACAGGGACTGTGTACAGTAACACACACCCTCCATAAACAGGGACTGTGTACAGTAACACACACCCTCCATAAACAGGGACTGTGTACAGTAACACACACCCTCTATAAACAGGGACTGTGTACAGTAACACACACCCTCTATAAACAGGGACTGTGTACAGTAACACACACCCTCTATAAACATGGACTGTGTACAGTAACACACACCCTCCATAAACAGGGACTGTGTACAGTAACACACACCCTCTATAAACAGGGACTGTGTACAGTAACACACACCCTCTATAAACAGGGACTGTGTACAGTAACACACACCCTCCATAAACAGGGACTGTGTACAGTAACACACACCCTCTATAAACAGGGACTGTGTACTGCAACACACACCCTCTATAAACAGGGACTGTGTACAGTAACACACACCCTCTATAAACAGGGACTGTGTACAGTAACACACACCCTCTATAAACAGGGACTGTTTACAGTAACACACACCCTCTATAAACAGGGACTGTGTACAGTAACACACACCCTCTATAAACAGGGACTGTGTACAGTAACACACACCCTGTATAAACAGGGACTGTGTACAGTAACACACACCCTCTATAAACAGGGACTGTGTACAGTAACACACGCCCTCTATAAACAGGGACTGTGTACAGTAACACACACCCTCCATAAACAGGGACTGTGTGCAGCAACAGACACCCTCCATAAACAGGGACTGTGTACAGCAACACCACACCCTCTATAAACAGGGACTGTGTACAGTAACACACACCCTCTATAAACAGGGACTGTGTACAGTAACACACACCCTCTATAAACAGGGACTGTGTACAGTAACACACACCCTCTATAAACAGGGACTGTGTACAGTAACACACACCCTCTATAAACAGGGACTGTGTACAGTAACACACACCCTCCATAACAAGGACTGTGTACAGTAACACACACCCTCTATAAACAGGGACTGTGTACAGTAACACACACCCTCCATAAACAGGGGACTGTGTACAGTAACACACACCCTCTATAAACAGGGACTGTGTACAGTAACACACACCCTCTATAAACAGGGACTGTGTACAGTAACACACACCCTCCATAAACAGGGACTGTGTACAGCAACACACACCCTCCATAAACAGGGACTGTGTACAGTAACACACACCCTCCATAAACAGGGACTGTGTACAGTAACACACCACCCTCTATAAACAGGGACTGTGTACAGTAACACACACCCTCTATAAACAGGGACTGTGTACAGTAACACACACCCTCCATAAACAGGGACTGTGTACAGTACACACCCTCTATAAACAGGGACTGTGTACAGTAACACACACCCTCTATAAACAGGGACTGTGTACAGTAACACACACCCTCTATAAACAGGGACCGTGTACAGTAACACACACCCTCTATAAACAGGGACTGTGTACAGTAACACACACCCTCTATAAACAGGACTGTGTACAGTAACACACACCCTCTATAAACAGGGACTTGTGTACAGTACACACACCCTCTATAAACAGGGACTGTGTACAGTAACACACACCCTCCATAAACAGGGACTGTGTACAGTAACACACACCCTCTATAAACAGGGACTGTGTACAGTAACACACACCCTCCATAAACAGGGACAGTGTACAGTAACACACACCCTCTATAAACAGGGACTGTGTACAGTAACACACGCCCTCTATAAACAGGGACTGTGCACAGTAACACACACCCTCTATAAACAGGGACTGTGTACAGTAACACACACCCTCTAATAAACAGGGACTGTGTACAGTAACACACACCCTCTATAAACAGGGACTGTGTACAGTAACACACACCCTCTATAAACAGGGACTGTGTACAGTAACACACACCCTCTATAAACAGGGACTGTGTACAGAAACACACACCCTCTATAAACAGGGGACTGTGTACAGTAACACACACCCTGTATAAACAGGGACTGTGTACAGTAACACACACCCTCTATAAACAGGGACTGTGTACAGTAACACACGCCCTCTATAAACAGGGACTGTGTACAGTAACAGACACCCTCCATAAACAGGGACTGTGTACAGCAACAGACACCCTCCATAAACAGGGACTGTGTACAGCAACACACACCCTCTATAAACAGGGACTGTGTACAGTAACACACACCCTCTATAAACAGGGACTGTGTACAGTAACACACACCCTCTATAAACAGGGACTGTGTACAGTAACACACACCCTCTATAAACAGGGTGACTGTGTACAGTAACACACACCCTCCATAAACAGGGACTGTGTACAGTAACACACACCCTCCATAAACAGGGACTGTTACAAGGTACGCACACCCTCCGATAAACAGGGACTGTGTACAAATAAACAGGGACTGTGTACAGTAACACACACCCTCCATAAACAGGGACTGTGTACAGTAACACACACCCTCGATAAACAGGGACTGTGTACAGTAACACACACCCTCTATAAACAGGGACTGTGTACAGTAACACACACCCTCCATAAACAGGGACTGTGTACAGTAACACACACCCTCCATAAACAGGGACTGTGTACAGTAACACACACCCTCTATAAACAGGGACTGTGTACAGTAACACACCCTCTATAAACAGGGACTGTGTACAGTAACACACACCCTCTATAAACATGGACTGTGTACAGTAACACACACCCTCCATAAACAGGGACTGTGTACAGTAACACACACCCTCTATAAACAGGGACTGTGTACAGTAACACACACCCTCTATAAACAGGGACTGTGTACAGTAACACACACCCTCCATAAACAGGGACTGTGTACAGTAACACACACCCTCTATAAACAGGGACTGTGTACTGCAACACACACCCTCTATAAACAGGGACTGTGTACAGTAACACACACCCTCTATAAACAGGGACTGTGTACAGTAACACACACCCTCTATAAACAGGGACTGTTTACAGTAACACACACCCTCTATAAACAGGGACTGTGTACAGTAACACACACCCTCTATAAACAGGGACTGTGTACAGTAACACACACCCTGTATAAACAGGGACTGTGTACAGTAACACACACCCTCTATAAACAGGGACTGTGTACAGTAACACACGCCCTCTATAAACAGGGACTGTGTACAGTAACACACACCCTCCATAAACAGGGACTGTGTGCAGCAACAGACACCCTCCATAAACAGGGACTGTGTACAGCAACACACACCCTCTATAAACAGGGACTGTGTACAGTAACACACACCCTCTATAAACAGGGACTGTGTACAGTAACACACATCCTCTATAAACAGGGACTGTGTGCAGTAACACACACCCTCTATAAACAGGGACTGTGTACAGTAACACACACCCTCTATAAACAGGGACTGTGTACAGTAACACACACCCTCCATAAACAAGGACTGTGTACAGTAACACACACCCTCTATAAACAGGGACTGTGTACAGTAACACACACCCTCCATAAACAGGGACTGTGTACAGTAACACACACCCTCTATAAACAGGGACTGTGTACAGTAACACACACCCTCTATAAACAGGGACTGTGTACAGTAACACACACCCTCCATAAACAGGGACTGTGTACAGCAACACACACCCTCCATAAACAGGGACTGTGTACAGTAACACACACCCTCCATAAACAGGGACTGTGTACAGTAACACACACCCTCTATAAACAGGGACTGTGTACAGTAACACACACCCTCTATAAACAGGGACTGTGTACAGTAACACACACCCTCCATAAACAGGGACTGTGTACAGTAACACACCCTCTATAAACAGGGACTGTGTACAGTAACACACACCCTCTATAAACAGGGACTGTGTACAGTAACACACACCCTCTATAAACAGGGACTGTGTACAGTAACACACACCCTCCATAAACAGGGACTGTGTACAGTAACACACACCCTCTATAAACAGGGACTGTGTACAGTAACACACACCCTCTATAAACAGGGACTGTGTACAGTAACACACACCCTCCATAAACAGGGACTGTGTACAGTAACACACACCCTCTATAAACAGGGACTGTGTACAGTAACACACACCCTCCATAAACAGGGACTGTGTACAGTAACACACACCCTCTATAAACAGGGACTGTGTACAGTAACACACACCCTCTATAAACAGGGACTGTGTACAGTAACACACACCCTCCATAAACAGGGACTGTGTACAGTAACACACACCCTCTATAAACAGGGACCGTGTACAGTAACACACGCCCTCTATAAACAGGGACTGTGTACAGTAACACACACCCTGTATAAACAGGGACTGTGTACAGTAACACACACCCTCTATAAACAGGGACTGTGTACAGTAACACACACCCTCTATAAACAGGGACTGTGTACAGTAACACACACCCTCTATAAACAGGGACTGTGTACAGTAACACACACCCTCTATAAACAGGGACTGTGTACAGTAACACACACCCTCTATAAACAGGGACTGTGTACAGTAACACACACCCTCTATAAACAGGGACTGTGTACAGTAACACACACCCTCTATAAACAGGGACTGTGTACAGTAACACACACCCTCTATAAACACGGACTGTGTACAGTAACACACACCCTCTATAAACAGGGACTGATATCTGTCTCGAGAATACAATCCAGCCTCTATCCTGAGCTGGATATCCTAATGAGCCCATTTAATTATTCCCGTTTTGGACATACCGTTCAGCGCTGATGTACTCGCTCGAGATTGGACTGCACTTAACCCCAGCAATCCTGACGCCATAGGCAATCTCGCGGAAGTGCAGGCCCAGGTTATCACCATGGATGGTGACTCTGGTTCCACCCTCCTTAGGGCCAGCCATCGGGTGGAACTGTAACACAGAAAGCAAGACTGAAACTCTCACATGGTTTTAAACACCTCCACGGTTACATAGAGAGTCGTCGACACTGTCCCATCAAACACTCCCAGGGCAGGTACAGGGTTAGATACAGAGTAAAGCTCCCTCTACACTGTCCCATCAAACACTCCCAGGGCAGGTACAGGGTTAGATACAGAGTAAAGCTCCCTCTACACTGTCCCATCAAACACTCCCAGGGCAGGTACAGGGTTAGATACAGAGTAAAGCTCCCTCTACACTGTCCCGTCAAACACTCCCAGGGCAGGTACAGGGTTAGATACAGAGTAAAGCTCCCTCTACACTGTCCCATCAAACACTCCCAGGGCAGGTACAGGGTTAGATACAGAGTAAAGCTCCCTCTACACCGTCCCATCAAACACTCCCAGGGCAGGTACAGGGTTAGATACAGAGTAAAGCTCCCTCTACACTGTCCCATCAAACACTCCCAGGGCAGGTACAGGGTTAGATACAGAGTCAAGCTCCCTCTACACTGTCCCATCAAACACTCCCAGGGCAGGTACAGGGTTAGATACAGAGTAAAGCTCCCTCTACACCGTCCCGTCAAACACTCCCAGGGCAGGTACAGGGTTAGATACAGAGTAAAGCTCCCTCTACACTGTCCCGTCAAACACTCCCAGGGCAGGTACAGGGTTAGATACAGAGTCAAGCTCCCTCTACACTGTCCCGTCAAACACTCCCAGGGCAGGTACAGGGTTAGATACAGAGTAAAGCTCCCTCTACACTGTCCCATCAAACACTCCCAGGGCAGGTACAGGGTTAGATACAGAGTAAAGCTCCCTCTACACTGTCCCATCAAACACTCCCAGGGCAGGTACAGGGTTAGATACAGAGTAAAGCTCCCTCTACACTGTCCCATCAAACACTCCCAGGGCAGGTACAGGGTTAGATACAGAGTAAAGCTCCCTCTATGTTGTCCTATCAGTTCTCTAACTGTATTGGATTCTTGTATCTGTTGAGATTTGGATGGAGACTGTTCCCACCTTTCCCGTCAGTGGTGCAGGCAGGACTCACACCCAGATACTGCATTCGACATAACAGCCTGACCCAATATTAGGGTGATTTTAAACCTCCTCCCTCCCTACTCCATCTCACCCTATCACCCTCTCCTTCTATTCCTCTCTCCCTCATGTGTTTATCGAGCTTCCCCTTAAATCCATCGATTCTATTCCCCTCAACCACTCCATGTGGGAGCGAGTTCCACATTCTCACCGCTCTCTGGGTAAAGAAGTTTCTCCTGAATTCCCCGACTGGATTTATTCGTGACTCTCTTATATTGATGGCCCCTCGTTCTGCTCTCTCCCCACAAGTAGAGACATCTTCTCTATGTCTACCCTATCGAAACCCTTCATAATTTTAAAGACCTCTATCAGGTCACCCCTCAGCCTTCTCTTTTCTAGAGAAAAGAGCCCCAGCCTGTTCAGCCTTTCCTGATAGTTATAACCTCTCAGTTCTGGGATCATCCTTGTAAATCTTTTTTACACCTTCTCCAGTGCCTCTATATCCTTTTTATAATATGGAGACCAGAACTGTGCCCAGTGCTCCAAGTGTGATATGGAGACCAGAACTGTGCCCAGTGCTCCAAGTGTGATATGGAGACCAGAACTGTGCCCAGTGCTCCAAGTGTGATATGGAGACCAGAACTGTGCCCAGTGCTCCAAGTGTGATATGGAGACCAGAACTGTGCCCAGTGCTCCAAGTGTGATATGGAGACCAGAACTATGCCCAGTGCTCCAAGTGTGGTCTAACTAAGGTTCTATCCAAGTTTAACATAACTTCTCTGCTTTTCAATTCTATCCCTCTAGAAATGAACCCCAGAGCTTGGTTTGCTTTTTTTTAATGGCCTTAATAACCTGCGTTACTACTTTTAGTGATCTGTGTATCTGTACCCCCCCAGATCCCTCTGCTCCTCTGTCCCATTTAGACTGCTATTATCCGAGCAGTATGTGGCCTCCTTATTCGTCCTACCAAAATGTAATACCTCACACTTGTCTATGTTGAAATTCATTTGTCAATCACACGCCCATTCTGAAAGTTTATTAACGTCTTCCCGTATATTGTCGCAGTCTTCTTCGGTATTAACGATACCCCCCAATTTGGTGTGGTCTGCAAAGTTTGAAATTGTGCTTCTGATTCCCGAGTCCAAATCGTTGATGTAAATGGAGAACAACAGTGGTCCCAGCACCGATCCTTGTGGAACACCATTTCCCACCGTGTGCCAGCCTGAGTAACTACCTTTAACCCCTACTCTCTTGATATGAACAGAATCCTACAGCACAGACGGAGGCCATTCAGCCCATCGTGCCCTGTGCCGGCTCCCCCCGAAGGAGCGGTCCGATTCGTCTCTGAATAAATCGCACACACGAGAAAAACAGACAGTGTTAATTCGAGCTGTG
Source organism: Heptranchias perlo (assembly GCF_035084215.1). Lineage (NCBI taxonomy): Eukaryota > Metazoa > Chordata > Chondrichthyes > Hexanchiformes > Hexanchidae > Heptranchias > Heptranchias perlo. The sequence continues at coordinate 58,355 of NW_027139384.1, forward strand.
GGCCTACCTCACCGCAGGGGAGAGACCCCCTCCCCCCCCCCCCACTAGGGGTTGGGAGGCCGTACCTTAGTGATTCGGGGGTGGGTACACCGGATGTTACGGCTGCTCGGCTGCATCCAGTTGAAGTCGGGGGTGGCACAGTCTTGGCGAAGGTGGCACTTCCTCTGCGGCACACACCAGCCGCACTCGAACCTGGGCTCGGCCTTCAGGCACAGGCCGCAGCTCTCCCGCTGGGCCGAGCAGTTGTACAGGAGGGCTGGGAGAGAGCGGAAAGAAGGAAAATTCTGCTTTATGGATGTGTAGACATTTCGGAGCCCTTTCAGAACGTCCCAAAGCACTTCACGGCCAATGGAGTACTTTTTTTTGGTTTTTGTCGGGATGTAGGGAAACGCGGCCAGCCGATTTACGCACAGCAAGATCCCACAGTGTGGTCAACGACAGGTGACTAAAGGGACAGAGGCTCAAACTCCATAGAGGCAGGAATTCCTTCCCCATAGAAAGTGTGACCAGCAGACGGGACTGGATCCCCGTGCAGGGAGATACCCTGGAATTGGTTGGGTGGGGGGGCAGGGATGGGGTCTTTCCGAATGGCTGGGCTAAGCTGGGCCCTAGCGGCCTTCCTAATCCCAGTCTATCCCGTGCCTTGTCCCTGTATCGTAGGCCCAGTCCTGCTGCTTCTTATTGGGAGCTCACATAGCCCAGTGGGAAGGGTTCTCTCACTGGGAAGCTGCTCCCATCATTCGGGCTCGATGCCACCGAACGAATGGGAAGACTGAGAGAGCCTGAGGAGGGCGTGAGGGTCATTAATGGCCAATCAGGGCCATCGTTGGGTCAGTCACATGGAATGACCAATCAAGGCCATCAATTAGTCATTCTATGTGACTGACCTATCAAGGCCATCGATAAGTCAGTCACATGGAATGGCCAATCAGGACCATCGGTAGGTCAACACATTGAACGGCCAATCAGGACCATCATTAGGTCAACACATAGAATGGCCAATCAGGATCATCGATAGGTCAGTCACATAGAATGACCAATCAGGACCATCATTAGATCAGTCACATAAAATGGCCAATCAGGACCATCGATAGGTCAGTCACATAGAATGGCCAATCAGGACCATCGATAGGTCAGTCACATAAAATGGCCAATCAGGACCATCGATAGGTCAGTCACATAGAATGGCCAATCAGGACCATCGATAGGTCAGTCACATAGAATGGCCAATCAGGACCATCGATAGGTCAGTCACATAGAATGGCCAATCAGGACCATTGATAGGTCAGTCACATAGAATGGCCAATCAGGACCATCGATAGGTCAGCCAACTGTTTGGTCCAATTGCAGCTCGGGGAGAGGTCAGCGAGAGGTCAGATTGCCAGAGGCTGGGATGGATGGAATTCAGCGGGAAAAATAAAAAAAACCTCAAATGCTTGGTGAAAGGATTAAGATGGTTATTGTAGATTGTACCTTTAACGCTGGCTGGCTTATCAATGATGAACTCTCCATCCCAGACAATGGAGAAATCCACGGCCAGGTCTCCAATATCATCACCTTCATACGAGTACTGAAAGACAAGGAGAGAGTGAGGGGCTGATGGGGCTAACTGAGAGAGGCAGAGAGTGAGAGAGAGAGACAGAGACAGAGGTTCAGAGACAGAGGTTGAGAGACAGAAAGTGAGAGACAGAGAGTGAGAGAGTCAGAGACAGAGTGAGAGACAGACAGAGAGTGAGAGTGAGAGACAGACAGAGAGTGAGAGTGAGAGACAGAGTGAGAGTGAGAATCAGAGACAGAGGTTGAGAGACAGAGAGTGAGAGTGAGAGACAGAGGTTGAGAGACAGAGACAGAGGTTGAGAGACAGAGACAGAGGTTGAGAGACAGAAAGTGAGAGACAGAGACAGAAAGTGAGAGACAGACAGAGAAAGTGAAAGACAGCCAGACAGAGGGAATGTCGGACAGACATAGAGACACGGAGAGACATAGCGAGACAGTCTGAGAGAGAAAAAGACACACACAGACAAAGAGAGACAGATGAGAATGAGAGACACACAAAATAACAGATACCCGGGAGTGAGTTACAGGCTGGAATCTAATCGAGGGGTTCGGGGGTTTTATATATAGAATAACAGATACCCGGGAGTGAGTTACAGACTGGAATCTAATCGAGGGGTTCGGAGGGGTTTATATATAGAATAACAGATACCCGGGAGTGAGTTACAGACTGGAATCTAATCGAGGGGTTCGGAGGGGTTTATATATAGAATAACAGATACCCGGGAGTGAGTTACAGACTGGAATCTAATCGAGGGGTTCAGGTGGGTTTATATATCGAATAACAGATACCCGGGAGTGAGTTACAGACTGGAATCTAATCGAGGGGTTCAGGGGGGTTTATATATAGAATAACAGATACCCGGGAGTGAGTTACACACTGGAATCTAATCGAGGGATTCGGGGGGGTTTATATATAGAATAACAGATACCCGGGAGTGAGTTACAGGCTGGAATCTAATCGAGGGGTTCGGGGGGTTTATATATAGAATAACATATACCCGGGAGTGAGTTACAGACTGGAATCTAATCGAGGGGTTCGGGGGTTTATATATAGAATAACAGATACCCGGGAGTGAGTTACAGGCTGGAATCTAATCGAGGGGTTCGGGGGGTTTATATATAGAATAACAGATACCCGGGAGTGAGTTACAGGCTGGAATCTAATCGAGGGGTTCGGGGGGTTTATATATAGAATAACAGATACCCGGGAGTGAGTTACAGGCTGGAATCTAATCGAGGGGTTCGGGGGGGTTTATATATAGAATAACAGATACCCGGGAGTGAGTTACAGACTGGAATCTAATCGAGGGGTTCGGGGGGGTTTATATATAGAATAACAGATACCCGGGAGTGAGTTACAGACTGGAATCTAATCGAGGGGTTCGGGGGGTTTATATATAGAATAACAGATACCCGGGAGTGAGTTACAGACTGGAATCTAATCGAGTGGTTCGGGGGGGGTTTATATATAGAATAACAGATACCCGGGAGTGAGTTACAGACTGGAATCTAATCGAGGGGTTCGGGGGGTTTATATATAGAATAACAGATACCCGGGAGTGAGTTACACACTGGAATCTAATCGAGGGGTTCGGGGGGTTTATATATAGAATAACAGATATCCGGGAGTGAGTTACAGACTGGAATCTAATCGAGGGGTTCGGGGGGTTTTATATATAGAATAACAGATACCCGGGAGTGAGTTACAGACTGGAATCTAATCGAGGGGTTCAGGGGGGGTTTATATATAGAATAACAGATACCCGGGAGTGAGTTACAGACTGGAATCTAATTGAGGGGTTCGGGGGGTTTATATATAGAATAACAGATACCCGGGAGTGAGTTACAGACTGGAATCTAATTGAGGGGTTCGGGGGGTTTATATATAGAATAACAGATACCCGGGAGTGAGTTACAGGCTGGAATCCAATCGAGGGGTTCAGGGGGGTTTATATATCGAATAACAGATACCCGGGAGTGAGTTACAGACTGGAATCTAATCGAGGGGTTCAGTGGGGTTTATATATAGAATAACAGATACCCGGGAGTGAGTTACACACTGGAATCTAATCGAGGGATTCGGGGGGGTTTATATATAGAATAACAGATACCCGGGAGTGAGTTACAGGCTGGAATCTAATCGAGGGGTTCGGGGGGTTTATATATAGAATAACAGATACCCGGGAGTGAGTTAGAGGCTGGAATCTAATCGAGGGGTTCGGGGGGGGGTTATATATAGAATAACAGATACCCGGGAGTGAGTTACAGACTGGAATCTAATCGAGGGGTTCGGGGGATTTATATATAGAATAACAGATATCCGGGAGTGAGTTACAGACTGGAATCTAATCAAGGGGTTCGGGGGGGTTTTATATATAGAATAACAGATACCCGGGAGTGAGTTACAGACTGGAATCTAATCGAGGGGTTCGGGGGGGGTTTATATATAGAATAACAGATACCCGGGAGTGAGTTACAGACTGGAATCTAATTGAGGGGTTCGGGGGGTTTATATATAGAATAACAGATACCCGGGAGTGAGTTACAGGCTGGAATCTAATTGAGGGGTTCGGGGAGTTTATATATAGAATAACAGATACCCGGGAGTGAGTTACAGGCTGGAATCCAATCGAGGGGTTCCGGGGGTTTATATATAGAATAACAGATACCCGGGAGTGAGTTACAGGCTGGAATCTAATCGAGGGGTTCGGGGGGTTTATATATAGAATAACAGATACCCTGGTGTGAGTTACAGGCTGGAAACTAATCGAGGGGTTCGGGGGGTTTATATATAGAATAACAGATACCCGGGAGTGAGTTACAGACTGGAATCTAATCGAGGGGTTCGGGGGGGTTTATATATAGAATAACAGATACCCGGGAGTGAGTTACAGGCTGGAATCTAATCGAGCGGTTCGGGGGGGTTTATATATAGAATAACAGATACCCGGGAGTGAGTTACAGACTGGAATCTAATCGAGGGGTTCGGGGGGTTTATATATAGAATAACAGATACCCGGGAGTGAGTTACAGGCTAGAATCTAATCGAGGGGTTCGGGGGGGGGTTTATATATAGAATAACAGATACCCGGGAGTGAGTTACAGACTGGAATCTAATCGAGGGGTTCGGTGGGGGGGTTTATATATAGAATAACAGATACCCGGGAGTGAGTTACAGACTGGAATCTAATCGAGGGGTTCGGGGGGGATTTATATATAGAATAACAGATACCCGGGAGTGAGTTACAGGCTAGAATCTAATCGAGGGGTTCGGGGGGGTTTATATATAGAATAACAGATACCCGGGAGTGAGTTACAGACTGGAATCTAATCGAGGGGTTCGGGGGGGGGGGTTTATATATAGAATAACAGATACCCTGGGTACATTGAATGCACTCTGCCTTCTTCCAATTCCCTTGGGCCCATTGAGCCACGTGGCCTTGATGAAGAAGTTTCAGGTGTCAAATGTCATCTGGCTAAAGGGGAAGGGGTCTCACAGCCCTAGGCGGTTCCTGCAGAGAGACGCATGCACATTTTACAGCGGGAGGCAGTCGATGGCCATCGGGACTTTCAATATTTCCCTCTCTAAAGCGCAGCGAGACTACTTTTCGACCCCTCCCTCGGTCTCACTCACCCCTCTGAGGCAGAAGGTCGAGGGTTCGAGCCCCCACTCCAGAGACTTGAGCCCCGTAATCCAGGCCCCGACACTCCCCCCCGGTGCTGGTACTGAGGGAGCGCCGCACTGTCGGGATGAGACGTTAAACTGAGGCCCCCGTCTGCCCTCTCAGGTGGGACGTAAAAGATCCCACGGCCGCTATTGGAAGAAGAGCAGGGGCGGGGGGGAGGGGTAGTTCTGCCCGGGGTCCTGAGGCCGATATTTATCCCTCAACCAACATCACTAAAAAACAGATGATCTGGTCATTTATCACTTTGCTGTTTGTGGGATACAACAGTGACCGCACTTCAAAAAAAAAGTACTTCATTGGCTGTGAAACGCTTTGGGACGTCCTGAGGTGGTGAAAGGGGCCTGAGAAATGGGAGTCTGTTCTTTCTCCCTGGTCAGCACTGCACCAGGTACACAGACCGAGTCACCAGATGGAGTTCACTTGTGGACAGTGATCCTTCCGAGGGCTGCCAGGGTATATTAAGCAGCGGGAGGTCGGTGACATTCCCCATCTCTGTGAGAGAGCGTGAGAGTGACAGAGAGAAAGAGAGAGAGAAGAGAGAAAGAGCGAAAGAAAGAGAGAAACAAAGGGAGAAAGAGAGAGAGAGAAAGAGAGAAAGAAAGAGAGAGAAACAAAGGGAGAAAGAGAGAAAGAAAGAAAGAAAAACAAAGGGAGAAAGAGAGAGAAAGAGAGAAAGAAAGAGAGAGAAACAAAGGGAGTAAGAGAGAAAGAAAGAAAGAGAAACAAAGGGAGAAAGAGAGAGAGAGAGAGAGAAAGAAAGAGAGAGAAACAAAGGGAGAAAGAGAGAGAGAGAAACAAAGGGAGAAAGAGAGAGAGAGAAAGAGAGAAAGAAAGAGAGAGAAACAAAGGGAGAAAGAGAGAAAGAAAGAAAGAAAAACAAAGGGAGAAAGAGAGAGAGAGAAACAGAGAAAGAAAGAGAGAGAAACAAAGGGAGTAAGAGAGAAAGAAAGAAAGAAAAACAAAGGGAGAAAGAGAGAGAGAGAAAGAGAGAAAGAAAGAGAGAGAAACAAAGGGAGTAAGAGAGAAAGAAAGAAAGAAAAACAAAGGGAGAAAGAGAGAAAGAAAGAAAGAAAAACAAAGGGAGAAAGAGAGAGAGAGAAAGAGAGAAAGAAAGAGAGAGAAACAAAGGGAGTAAGAGAGAAAGAGAGAGAGAGAAACAAAGGGAGAAAGAGAGAGAGAGAAAGAGAGAAAGAAAGAGAGAGAAACAAAGGGAGAAAGAGAGAGAGAAACAAAGGGAGAAAGAAAGTGAGAAAGAGATAGAGAGAAAGAAAGTGAGAGAGAGAGAGAGAAAGTGAGAAAGAGAAAGAGAGAGACAGGGAGAAAGAGAGAAAGAAAGAGAGACTCACTCTCATTGCACTCAGCGTCTGAAAGACCCAGAAGTGAGGAAGGAACTTGAAATCCAGATCAAAGAACACCAACACCCTGCATTTACCCAGTCCCTTTACCGCAGTAAAACGTCCCCAAGGTCCTTCCCAGGAGCGTAAATCAGACTAAATTTGACACCGAGCCCCGTGAGGAGATATTAGGACAGGTGACCAAAAGCTTGGTCAAAGAGGGAGGTTTTAAGGAGCGTCTTAAAGGAGGAGAGAGAGAGGCGGAGAGGTTTAGGGAGGGAACTCCAGAGCTTAGGCCCGAGGCACGGCCGCCAATGGTGGAGCGATGGGAATCGGGGGCTGACCCAAGTCGGGAGGGTCCCCAGAGGGGACGTCCGACAGAGTTGCGACCTGGGTTGCGAGGGGGGGGAAGGTGGGTGATGGGGAAGAGGGGGGAGCGGAGGGCTCTTAAGCAGGCGAGACCCTTGATCGCAGCCCCGGTGTTTGGCTGGGGCAGGCGAGCAGGGGGAGGGGTGCGTTCTCAGCCCTCTGTGAGAGGGTGTTTGTTTCAGTGGATTGGAGAGGGAGGGAACGCAAAGCCCACTCGGAAGCGCCAGCCTTTCAAGGATGTTCAGCGACCTTGCTCTGCTTCCAAAATGTCCCACCTGGGATCTTGCCTCCCATTCCAATCGCTGCAAAACACCTCCTCTGCAGCCCGTCGCAGTCGCGTGCGTGAGGGGAAGGGGGTTGGTGGTCCTGGTACCGATTAACCCTTGGAGGGCTGAATAGTAATAAAGGGCAGTGGGTTATCGCCACTGTGCGATGGATATCAATGTTCCAATAACAGCCTCTTGTCCAACTCCCCCCTTTCCCACCAACTCCCATCGCTCCACCATTGGCGGCCGTGCCTCGGCCCTAAGCTCTGGAATTCCCTCCCTAAACCTCTCCGCCTCTCTCCCTCCTCCTTTAAGACGCTCCTTAAAACCTCCCTCTTTGACCGAGCTTTTGGTCGCCTGTCCCAATATCTCCTTACGGGGCTCGGTGTCTGATTCACGCTCCTGCAAAGGGCCTTGGGGACAATTTACTACATTAAAGGGGATATACAAATGCAGGTTGTTATTGAATAAAAGATGGAACTGGCATTTCTACAGCGGCTTTCACTGCCTCAGGACGTCCCAAAGCGTTTCACAGCCAACGGAGTACTTTTATCGATGTGTGCTCACTGTTGTAATGTAGGAAATGCGGCAGCCAATTTACACACAGCAAGATCCCACCAACAGCCATGTGATAACGCCCCAGATCATCTGTTTTTTTTTTTAAGTGATGATGGTCGAGGGATAAATATCGGCCCCAGGACCCCGGGGAGGACTCCCCCTCTCCCCCTGCTCTTCTTCCAATAGCGGCCGTGGGATCTTTTGCGTCCCGCCCGAGAGGGGCAGACGGGGGCCTCGGTTTAACGTCTCATCCCGAAAGACGGCCCCTCCGACAGTGCGGCGCTCCCTCGGTACCGGCATCGGGCGGGGGGAGTGTCGGGGCCTGGATTACGGGGCTCGAGTCTCGGGAGCTCGAACCCCCGAGCTTCTGACTCCGAGGCACGAGTGAGACACAGCAGCCCTCTCCCCTCCCCTTGGGCTTGCTCATCGCCTAGTCAGCTCACTTTCGATTTGCCCAGAAACCTCCCACTTGCCGGTGTGTGCAGTCTGAATTCTGTGGGTCGGGAGACTTGGAAAGAGTCGAAATGTAAATCGGAAGCCAGGAATCTGCCAGTACCAGCGGCTGGGGATAGAGGCAGATTTCCGGGAACAGGGACGGAAGTATCCAAGGCCCTCCGAGAGAGAGAGAGAGAGATAGAGTGTGTGTGTGCACTCCATACTGGGGTAAACAGAGCCTTTCCCAGTGTGGGTTAAGGGAAGTGGGGGGTGTCCCCACAGGGGGAGAGTGTGGACTCTGTATCGAGATGGGTTTCTACATGTGTCAGACACCCAGCTGACCAAAATGGTTGCACCCAGGCCACCCACAGAGGTAAAAGTCTGGGGACATTCCTGCCTTAAATGCAATCAGGCTGCTGCCGTCACTAAGCTAGTTTTGCAGAGTTACCGATATCAGTTGCATTCAAGTCGATAAGCTTTATGTAATACTCTTAATCAAACTATGTGACCCCAGTGTTATACAGTGAGAGACCCGGACCCCCCAGTACTGTACCCCAGTGTTATACAGTGACAGACCTGGACCCCCCAGTACTGTCCCCCAGTGTTATACAGTGACAGACCCGGACCCCCCAGTACTGTACCCCAGTGTTATACAGTGAGAGACCTGGACCCACCAGTACTGTACCCCAGTGTTATACAGTGACAGACCTGGACCCCCCAGTACTGTACCCCAGTGTTATACAGAGACAGACCTGGACCCACCAGTACTGTACCCCAGTGTTATACAGTGACAGACCTGGACCCCCCAGTACTGTACCCCAGTGTTATACAGTGAGAGACCTGGACCCACCAGTACTGTACCCCAGTGTTATACAGTGACAGACCTGTACCCCAGTGTTATACAGGGACAGACCTGGACCCCCCAGTACTGTACCCCAGTGTTATACAGTGACAGACCTGGACCCCCCAGTACTGTACCCCAGTGTTATACAGAGACAGACCTGGACCCACCAGTACTGTACCCCAGTGTTATACAGTGACAGACCTGGACCCCCCAGTACTGTACCCCAGTGTTATACAGTGAGAGACCTGGACCCACCAGTACTGTACCCCAGTGTTATACAGTGACAGACCTGGACCCACCAGTACTGTACCCCAGTGTTATACAGTGACAGACCTGGACCCCCCAGTACTGTACCCCAGTGTTATACAGTGACAGACCTGGACCCCCCAGTACTGTACCCCAGTGTTATACAGGGACAGACCTGGACCCACCAGTACTGTACCCCAGTGTTATACAGTGACAGACCTGGACCCCCCAGTACTGTACCCCAGTGTTATACAGGGACAGACCTGGACCCCCCAGTACTGTACCCCAGTGTTATACAGAGACAGACCTGGACCCCCCAGTACTGTACCCCAGTGTTATACAGTGACAGATCCGGACCCCCCAGTACTGTACCCCAGTGTTATACAGAGACAGACCTGGACCCCCCAGTACTGTACCCCAGTGTTATACAGTGACAGACCTGGACCCACCAGTACTGTACCCCAGTGTTATACAGGGACAGACCTGGACCCACCAGTACTGTACCCCAGTGTTATACAGTGACAGACCTGGACCCCCCAGTACTGTACCCCAGTGTTATACAGGGACAGACCTGGACCCCCCAGTACTGTACCCCAGTGTTATACAGAGACAGACCTGGACCCCCCAGTACTGTACCCCAGTGTTATACAGTGAGAGACCTAGACCCACCAGTACTGTACCCCAGTGTTATACGGTGACAGACCTGGACCCACCAGTACTGTACCCCAGTGTTATACAGTGACAGACCCGGACCCACCAGTACTGTACCCCAGTGTTATACAGTGACAGACCCGGACCCACCAGTACTGTACCCCAGTGTTATACAGTGAGAGACCTAGACCCACCAGTACTGTACCCCAGTGTTATACGGTGACAGACCTGGACCCACCAGTACTGTACCCCAGTGTTATACAGTGACAGACCTGGACCCCCCAGTACTGTACCCCAGTGTTATACAGTGACAGACCTGGACCACCCAGTACTGTACCCCAGTGTTATACAGGGACAGACCTGGACCCACCAGTACTGTACCCCAGTGTTATACAGAGACAGACCTGGACCCACCAGTACTGTACCCCAGTGTTATACAGAGACAGACCTGGACCCACCAGTACTGTACCCCAGTGTTATACAGAGACAGACCTGGACCCACCAGTACTGTACCCCAGTGTTATACAGTGACAGACCTGGACCCACCAGTACTGTACCCCAGTGTTATACAGAGACAGACCTGGACCCACCAGTACTGTACCCCAGTGTTATACAGAGACAGACCTGGACCCACCAGTACTGTACCCCAGTGTTATACAGTGACAGACCCGGACCCCCCAGTACTGTACCCCAGTGTTATACAGTGAGAGACCTGGACCCCCCAGTACTGTACCCCAGTGTTATACAGAGACAGATCCGGACCCACCAGTACTGTACCCCAGTGTTATACAGTGAGAGACCTGGACCCCCCAGTACTGTACCCCAGTGTTATACAGTGAGAGACCTGGACCCCCCAGTACTGTACCCCAGTGTTATACAGAGACAGACCCGGACCCCCCAGTACTGTACCCCAGTGTTATACAGTGAGAGACCTGGACCCCCCAGTACTGTACCCCAGTGTTATACAGTGAGAGACCTGGACCCCCCAGTACTGTACCCCAGTGTTATACAGTGACAGACCCGGACCCCCCAGTACTGTACCCCAGTGTTATACAGAGACAGATCCGGACCCACCAGTACTGTACCCCAGTGTTATACAGTGACAGACCTGGACCCACCAGTACTGTACCCCAGTGTTATACAGTGAGAGACCTGGACCCCCCAGTAATGTACCCCAGTGTTATACAGTGAGAGACCTGTACCCACCAGTACTGTACCCCAGTGTTATACAGAGACAGATCCGGACCCCCCAGTACTGTACCCCAGTGTTATACAGTGACAGACCCGGACCCACCAGTACTGTACCCCAGTGTTATACAGTGAGAGACCTGGACCCCCCAGTACTGTACCCCAGTGTTATACAGTGACAGACCTGGACCCCCCAGTACTGTACCCCAGTGTTATACAGTGACAGACCTGGACCCCCCAGTACTGTACCCCAGTGTTATACAGTGAGAGACCTGGACCCCCCAGTACTGTACCCCAGTGTTATACAGTGACAGACCCGGACCCACCAGTACTGTACCCCAGTGTTATACAGTGAGAGACCTGGACCCCCCAGTACTGTACCCCAGTGTTATACAGTGACAGACCTGGACCCACCAGTACTGTACCCCAGTGTTATACAGTGAGAGACCCGGACCCACCAGTACTGTACCCCAGTGTTATACAGTGAGAGACCTGGACCCACCAGTACTGTACCCCAGTGTTATACAGTGACAGACCCGGACCCACCAGTACTGTACCCCAGTGTTATACAGTGACAGACCCGGACCCCCCAGTACTGTACCCCAGTGTTATACAGTGACAGACCTGTACCCCCCAGTACTGTACCCCAGTGTTATACAGTGAGAGACCTGGACCCACCAGTACTGTACCCCAGTGTTATACAGGGACAGACCTGGACCCACCAGTACTGTACCCCAGTGTTATACAGGGACAGACCTGGACCCACCAGTACTGTACCCCAGTGTTATACAGTGACAGACCCGGACCCACCAGTACTGTACCCCAGTGTTATACAGTGACAGACCCGGACCCCCCAGTACTGTACCCCAGTGTTATACAGTGAGACACCTGGACCCACCAGTACTGTACCCCAGTGTTATACAGTGACAGACCCGGACCCACCAGTACTGTACCCCAGTGTTATACAGTGACAGACCCGGACCCACCAGTACTGTACCCCAGTGTTATACAGAGACAGATCCGGACCCACCAGTACTGTACCCCAGTGTTATACAGTGACAGACCTGGACCCACCAGTACTGTACCCCAGTGTTATACAGTGACAGACCTGGACCCACCAGTACTGTACCCCAGTGTTATACAGTGACAGACCTGGACCCACCAGTACTGTACCCCAGTGTTATACAGTGACAGACCTGGACCCACCAGTACTGTACCCCAGTGTTATACAGTGAGAGACCCGGACCCACCAGTACTGTACCCCAGTGTTATACAGTGACAGACCCGGACCCACCAGTACTGTACCCCAGTGTTATACAGTGAGAGACCCGGACCCACCAGTACTGTACCCCAGTGTTATACAGTGAGAGACCCGGACCCACCAGTACTGTACCCCAGTGTTATACAGTGACAGACCTGGACCCACCAGTACTGTACTCCAGTGTTATACAGTGAGAGACCTGGACCCACCAGTACTGTACCCCAGTGTTATACAGTGACAGACCCGGACCCCCCAGTACTGTACCCCAGTGTTATACAGAGACAGATCCGGACCCACCAGTACTGTACCCCAGTGTTATACAGTGAGAGACCTGGACCCCCCAGTACTGTACCCCAGTGTTATACAGTGACAGACCTGGACCCCCCAGTACTGTACCCCAGTGTTATACAGTGACAGACCCGGACCCCCCAGTACTGTACCCCAGTGTTATACAGTGACAGACCTGGACCCCCCAGTACTGTACCCCAGTGTTATACAGTGACAGACCTGGACCCACCAGTACTGTACCCCAGTGTTATACAGTGAGAGACCTGGACCCACCAGTACTGTACCCCAGTGTTATACAGTGAGAGACCTGGACCCACCAGTACTGTACCCCAGTGTTATACAGTGACAGACCCAGACCCCCCAGTACTGTACCCCAGTGTTATACAGTGACAGACCCACCAGTACTGTACCCCAGTGTTATACAGTGAGAGACCTGGACCCACCAGTACTGTACCCCAGTGTTATACAGTGACAGACCCGGACCCACCAGTACTGTACCCCAGTGTTATACAGTGACAGACCTGGACCCACCAGTACTGTACCCCAGTGTTATACAGTGAGAGACCTGGACCCACCAGTACTGTACCCCAGTGTTATACAGAGACAGACCTGGACCCACCAGTACTGTACCCCAGTGTTATACAGTGACAGACCCGGACCCACCAGTACTGTACCCCAGAGAGTTTCAGAAGCCCAGCGCACCGACAGTTAAGCTGCTCTCTGGAAGGTCAGATGAGGCACCCGGGGAAGGTCAGGCGTGATTTTAAGTGAGCCGTTACTAACGAGCCTGGCGTCAGCCGGCATGAATGCTGACGCGACGACCTTTCACCTCAGGCCTCAGGCCTGAGGCCTGCACGGTGCATTAGGAAAATTGGGCCAAGTTATTTAATTCGGGACGGGTCAACTTTCTCACAGGAACCCAGCGTTACTTTCTCCGACCTTTCGGCAGGCAGCAGCTGTTTAAGTAAAGATGGAATCCCAGGAGGGGGCCGTTACCTCAGTACTTCACTTTCCGCTCTGAGGCGTAACTGAGATCAGTCGTGCCATGACTGAACACGCTGTTAGCAACTACAATCTTCTCCCTTGCTCTCCCGGCTCCCGGCTGGGGGCGCAGGTTCCGCGGGCTCTGGTGGCGCCCCCATCCGCTCACTTCTGCGGCCATTTCCGCGGCTATTCGACTGCGGAGTGCCTTGGGGCGTCTCACTACGTTAAGGGCGCTCTCTTAATGCAAGTTGTTGGTCCAATGGGGTAGTCGGAAAAAGGCTAACGCTGGCTTCCAAGCCTCGAAGGCCGTGCTGGTGACTGCTGCCGAGGCCTCTTTAGTGGCGCTTTTTGTTCCGTGAATGAGGGCGTTAATTGCGTGGGCGGCTTATATGGAACGCTCGACGGAATCTAGCATGTTAACTTGGGTATTAACCCCTTCTGCGAGGGCGCCAAGGGTACGGGGATCGGGCGGGAAAGTGGAGTTGAGGTCGAAGATCAGCCATGATCTGATTGAATGGCGGACGAGGGGCCGAATGGCCGACTCCTGCTCCTATTTCTTATGATGCCAGACTGTACAACCCCCTCCTTTCGCATAACTTCTTGGAATTTAGTTCGCAGGACGTTAAGGCCGCCTGTCGTGCTCTCAATATTCAATCTATTAATTCCGACCATGCCTCCCACCACTGCCAAGACTCCGTCCTGTGTAAGGCCCCGTACAGATGGGATAAATGGCCAGATCATCTGTGTTTTTTTTAAAGTGAGGTTGGTTGAGAGATAACCGGGGAGAGAAAGAGAGAGGGAATGGGAGAGAAAGAGAGAGGGAATGGGAGAGAAAGAGAGAGGGAATGGGAGAGAAAGAGAGAGGGAATGGGAGAGAAAGAGAGAGGGAATGGGAGAGAAAGAGAGAGGGAATGGGAGAGAAAGAGAGAGGGAATGGGAGAGAAAGAGAGAGGGAATGGGAGAGAAAGAGAGAGGGAATGGGAGAGAAAGAGAGAGGGAATGAGAGAGAGAGAGGGAATGGGAGAGAAAGAGAGAGGGAATGGGAGAGAAAGAGAGAGGGAATGAGAAAAGAGAGATTGAGATTGCAGCCTGTGGGCTGTTGCTGATGAGCCACTGACCTCCCCTTCCCCCCTCCCCTCCCCCTCTCCTTTCGCTCTCTCCCCTCTCCTCCTCCCCACCCCTCCCCTACTCCCCACTCCTTTCCCTCTCCCCTCCCCTCCTGCCCACCCCTCCACCCTCCCCACCTGCCCACCGCTCCCCCTCCCCTCCTCCCCACCCCTCCCCCTCCCCTCTCCCCACCCCTCCCCTCCTCTGCTCCACTCCCCACCCCTCCCCCTCCTCTCCCCACCCCTCCCCCTCCTCTCCCTCCCCTCCCCTCCTCACCCCTCCCCCTCTCCTTTCCCTCTTCCCTCCCCTCCTCCCCACCCCGCCCCCTCTCCCCTCCTCCTCCCCACCCATCCCCCTCTTCTTCCCCCTCCTCTCCCCTCCCCTCCTCTCCCCCTCACCCCCCCTCCTCTCCCCCTCACCCCCCCTCCTCTCCCTAGGTGTGAACACTCTCACACTTTTCTCTCACACTGCAGCTGCAGGCAGACCCCTGGAAAGGTTCCCTTTTGTACCATCGATAAATGTGCGGCTGATGAATAAATATGTGTGTTTTTGTGTCCCAGCATTCCCATTATCCTTCGCGGAGACTCCGGGGACAGGCTGACATCTCGGAGATGTCAGGGTGGGCGTTTTGTACCTTATGCCTGAATGTTAACAGCTCCCTGTGCTATGACCACAATTTCTCTGCATATTCGAGCAGGGTCTCCGCAACTAGCATCTCACACTCTCTGTCTCTCTCTCACCATCTCTCTCTCTCGCTCTCTCTCTCTGTCTCTCTCTCTCTCACCGTCTCTCGCTCTCTCTCTCTCACCGTCTCTCGCTCTCTCTCTCTGTCTCTGTCTCTCTCTCACCATCTCTCTCTCTCGCTCTCTCTCTCTGTCTCTCTCTCTCTCTCTCTCTTACCGTCTCTCTCTCGCTCTCTCTCTCGCTCTCTCACCGTCTCTCTGTCTCTCTCTTTCTATCACCGTCTCTCTTACCGTCTCTCTCTCTCTCACCGTCTCTCTCTCTCTCACCGTCTCTCTCTCTCTCACCGTCTCTCTCTCTCTCACCGTCTCTCTCTCTCTCTCTCACCGTCTCTCTCTCTCTCTCTCACCGTCTCTCTCTCTCTCTCACCGTCTCTCTCTCTCTCACCGTCTCTCTCTCTCTCTCTCACCGTCTCTCTCTCTCTCTCACCGTCTCTCTGTCTCTCTCTTTCTATCACCGTCTCTCTACTGTCTCTCTCTCTCTCTCACCGTCTCTCTCTCTCTCTCTCTCTCTCACCGTCTCTCTGTCGCTCTCTTTCTCTCACCGTCTCTCTTACCATCTCTCTCTCTCTCACCGTCTCTCTCTCTCTCTCACCGTATCTCTCTCTCTCACCATCTCTCTCTCTCTCACCGTCTCTCTCTCTCTCACCGTCTCTCTCTCTCACCGTCTCTCTCTCTCTCACCGTCTCTCTCTCTCTCACCGTCTCTCTCTCTCACCATCTCTCTCTCTCTCACCGTCTCTGTCGCTCTCTTTCTCTCACCGTCTCACTTACTGTCTCTCTCTCTCTCTCACCGTCTCTCTCTCTCACCGTCTCTCTGTCGCTCTCTTTCTATCACTGTCTCTCTCTCTCTCTCCGTCTCTCTCTCTCTCACCGTCTCTCTCTCTCTCACCGTCTCTCTCTCTCTCACCGTCTCTCTCTCTCTCTCTTTCTATCACCGTC
This sequence comes from Heptranchias perlo, assembly GCF_035084215.1. Classification (NCBI taxonomy): domain Eukaryota; kingdom Metazoa; phylum Chordata; class Chondrichthyes; order Hexanchiformes; family Hexanchidae; genus Heptranchias; species Heptranchias perlo. Next base: position 74,810 of record NW_027139384.1, read on the forward strand.
TCTCTTACCATCTCTCTCTCTCACCGTCTCTCTGTCTCTCTCTTTCTCTCACCGTCTCTCTTACTGTCTCTCTCTCTCTCTCACCGTCTCTCTCCCACCGTCTCTCTCTCTCTCTCCATTTCTCTCTCTCTCTCTCTCTGACTCTCTGTCTCTCTCTCTCTCCGTCTCTCTCTATCTATCTCTGCCTCTCTCTCTCTCGCAGACTTTTGTCTGCTTCCCGTCTGCTCCCCTCTCGCGATTCCCAATTTCTGCGGACAACTTTTCCCGCGCCAGTAAGGAAAATCTTCCAAGGTCGGCCTTATGTGTCTCTCTCTCTCTCCCTGCCGCCCACCCACCCCTCTGCCCAGTTCTCTCCCCCTCTCCGACTCTCACTGGCGTTCAGTGGCGCTTAATCCTCACCGAGCATTCATTCTCCGCCCACCCACCACCTGCGAGCCGGGACAGTTGGCTATTCGACTGTGGAGGGAGGCACGGCAGATTTTCCTCCCCCAGCGATCGCTAGTCAGTCTCGCCGCTTTGGGTGGGAGGGGGAACGGTGGGGTCGGGGGGAGAGGGATGGACACGAGCCAAGATGCCAACTTGCTGATCGCTGGGGTCGGGGGGGGCGCGGAGGCCAGGCTGGGCTGCGATTCACCCCACGATCGAGCAGCGCGCGAAGGAGGAGGAGGCCGGGCACCGGGGAGGGAGAAGGAAAAAGGAAAAATTGAAGGGGAACCACAGGTAGCTAACACCTGGGTGGGGGCTGTCGAGTAAACGCTATTAATTGTTACCAGGACGGGTAACATCGGTGAAAGGGGACATTTTTCTTAACCCGTGCGTTAGAAAGAAAGATGACAAGGCTAGCACGGAGGCGGATCGCTCCCCCCGCTGTCTGGGCCTCTCCATTATTGACGCCGGTCAGTCAATCCTGAGAGAGGCTTTTTGCAGGAGCTAGGCCCGGTTGCCATGGGCACCGTAACCAAAGCTACCGACTCCCGTCTCTCCTTCAGTGGACTGCTTTCTTTCGCCTCTCCTCATAATCCTCCAGCAACCAATTATGGAGGAGTGAGTGAGTGAGGAGGCAGGGGGGGGTGGTCCCCACTGCATTTTGTCCTCAAGACCCTCCATTAGTCTCAACATGGTTTTAATCGTCAAGAGACCCAGATCGCCAACCCTGGTTGTGTTCATGCTCCACACGAGCCTCCCCCCTCCCTACTTCATCTCACCCTATCAGCATATCCTTCTATTCCTTTCTCCCTCGTGTGTTTATCGAGCTTCCCCTTAAATCCATCCATTCTATTCCCCTCGACCACTCCATGTGGGAGTGAGTTCCACATTCCCACCGCTCTCTGGGTAAAGAAGTTTCTCCTGAATTCCCGATTGGTACTATTAGTGACTCTCTTATATTGTAGACACAACTGTACCCGCGACTAGATTGCGCAGTGCCGAGCTCCTGACTACAGAGGGACATACATTGTCCAATCTCAGCCCACTGCCTCCCCCGGGGGCAGAACATTTGCCACCTGGCTCTGCCACTCCTGCCCTTTATGGCCACTGGGCACCATCGGGTAGTTGGGTTAGAGAGAGAGAGAGAGACAGAGAGCGACACAGAGAGTCAGAGATCGAGAGAGCCAGAGACAGAGTGAGAGAGAGTCAGAGATAGAGAGACATACGGATGGAGAGAGAGACACACAGAGGGAGGGAGAGACAGAGACAGAGTGAGAGTCGGAGATAGAGAGACATACAGATGGAGAGAGAGACACACAGAGGGAGAGAGAGACAGAGACAGAGTGAGAGTCGGAGATAGAGAGACATACAGATGGAGAGAGAGATACACAGAGGGAGAGAGAGACAGAGACAGAGTGAGAGTCGGAGATAGAGAGACATACAGATGGAGAGAGAGATACACAGAGGGAGAGAGAGACAGAGACAGAGTGAGAGTCGGAGATAGAGAGACATACAGATGGAGAGAGGGACACACAGAGGGAGAGAGAGACAGAGACAGAGTGAGAGTCGGAGATAGAGAGACATACAGATGGAGAGAGAGATACACAGAGGGAGAGAGAGACAGAGACAGAGTGAGAGTCGGAGATAGAGAGACATACAGATGGAGAGAGAGATACACAGAGGGAGAGAGAGACAGAGACAGAGTGAGAGAGAGTCAGAGATAGAGAGACATACAGATGGAGAGAGAGACACACAGAGGGAGAGAGAGACAGAGACAGAGTGAGAGAGAGTCAGAGATAGAGACATACAGATGGAGAGAGAGATACACAGAGGGAGAGAGAGACAGAGACAGAGTGAGAGTCGGAGATAGAGAGACATACAGATGGAGAGAGAGATACACAGAGGGAGAGAGAGACAGAGACAGAGTGAGAGAGAGTCAGAGATAGAGAGACATACAGATGGAGAGAGAGACACACAGAGGGAGAGAGAGACAGAGACAGAGTGAGAGAGAGTCAGAGATAGAGACATACAGATGGAGAGAGAGACACACAGAGGGAGAGAGAGTCAGAGACAGAGTGAGAGTCGGAGATAGTGAGACATACAGATGGAGAGAGAGATACACAGAGGGAGAGAGAGTCAGAGAGAGAGACACACAGCGTTAGGGGCAGAGAGACAGAGACAGAGTGAGAGTCAGAGATAGAGAGACATACAGATGGAGAGAGAGATACACAGATGGAGAGAGAGATACACAGATGGAGAGAGAGATACACAGATGGAGAGAGAGATACACAGAGGGAGAGAGAGATACACAGAGGGAGAGAGAGACACACAGAGTTAGAGACAGAGACAGAGGCAGAGAGAGACAGAGGCAGAGCAAGAGAAACAGAGACAGAGATAGACAGAGACAGATACAGAGATAGAGAGTCAGAGATAGAGAGAGAGACACAGAGACAGAAACAGAGCAAGAGAGAGAGAGACAGAGAGAGTGAGAGAGTGCATGAATCAGACATAGAGCGACAGAAAGTGAGAGAGAGAGCGCGGGAGAGAGAGAGCAAGAGCGACAGAGAGATTGAGAGAGCAACAGGGAGAGAGAGAGCACGCAGGAGAGAGAGAGAGAGAGAGAGAGAGAGCAAGAGCAACAGAGAGGTTGAGAGATTGTGAGAGCGACAGAGAGAGAGAGAGAGAGTCAGAGAGTGACAGAGAGAGCGCGGGAGAGAGAAAGAGAGAGAGCAAGAGCGAGGGAGAGATTGAGAGAGAGAGAGAGAGCAACAGACAGAGAGAGAGAGAGAGAGAGAGAGCGACAGAGAGATTGAGAGACTTAGAGAGCGACAGACAGAGAGAGAGAGAGAGCTGATACTGAACGGCAGAGGGGGTGAGCGGGGGAGAGAAGGGAACTCCGTGTATCGCTCTTACTGAGGTATTTTGACACTGGATGCTGCTGCTGTTGAACCTAACTGCGGGGACTCGCTGGAGGCGCTCCTGTATGCTGAATATACACTCGTAGCTCCTCTGGCCCGACTGAGGCTGAGGCAGGTTTCTCGCTCGCAGCGTGATTGGCCGAACCACCCCTACGGGGACCAGGAGATCGTCAGTCGGCATAATCTGAGGGCACGTCTGCAACAGAGAGAAGGGGTAAATGATAAAATGGGGGGATTGTACGTAAGAACGATACTTGCAATTCTACAGCCTCAGGACGTCCCAAAGCGTTTCTCGGCCAATGAAGTACTTTTTTTTTTGAAGTGCGGTCACTGTTGTCATGTGGGAAACGCAGCAGCCAATTTGCGCACAGCAAGATCCCACAAAACAGCGATGAGATAAATGACCAGATCACCTGGTTTTTTTGAAGAGATGTTGGTTGAGGGGTAATTATTGGCCCCCCCCACCCCTGCTCTTCTTCCAATAGCGGCCGTGGGATCTTTTGCGTCCCGCCCGAGAGGGGCAGACGGGGGCCTCGGTTTAACGTCTCATCCGAAAGACGGCCCCCTCCGTCAGTGCGGCGCTCCCTCAGTACCAGCACCGGGGAGGGGGGGGTGGGGGAGTGTCGGGGCCTGGATTACGGGGCTCGAGCCCCTGGAGTTTTCACATCAGTTTGGAAGATGGAGTTTAGAGACGCTCCCTTATTGGCAGCTTTCCAAATGCGACAATTAGGCCAGAGGCCTGAGGCAAGACCGTTCCAGTCTGGGAGGCTGGAAGATGGAGCTGGAGAGCACAGGTCGTTCGTGATGTGGTTTTAAACCTTAAATGTAGAATTACGTAAAGTCTAGGCCACAGAAACAGGCCATTCAGCCCAACTGGGCTATCCCAGTGTTTATGCTCCACACGAGCCGACTCCATCTCACCCTCTCACCCTCTCCTTCTGTTCCTTTCTCCCTCATGTGTTTATCGAGCTTCCCCTTAAATCCGTCGATTCTATTCCCCTCGACCACTCCATGTGGGAGCGAGTTCCACATTCCCACCGCTCTCTGGGTAAAGGAGTTTCTCCTGAATTCCCCGATTGGATTTATCAGTGACTCTCTTATATTGATGGCCCTCTAGCTTTGAATATAAGTCAATCCTTTTTCCTTTCTCTGCTGCCCCCGTATCCTAAAACCCCCGTTCACCCATCACCCCCGCCCCGGTGCTCGCTGACCGACACCGGTTCCCAGGCCGGCAACGCCTCCATTTTAAAATTCTCATCCTTGTTTTCAAATCCCTCCATGGCCCTCGCCCCCCCCCTCCCTGTCTCTGTCACCTCCTCCAGCCCCTACGACCCTCCGAGATCTCTGCGCTCCTCCAATTCTGGCCTCTTGCGCATTCCCATCGTTCCACCATTGGCGGCCGTGCCTGGGCTCTAAGCTCTGGAATTCCCTCCCTAAACCTCTCCGCCTCTCTCTCTCCTCCTTTAAGACGCTCCTTAAAACCTCCCTCTTTGACCGAGCTCTTGGACGTTAAAGGCACGGGATAATTGGGGGTGAGGAGGAGAGATCCTGAGGAGAAACACTTGCCACTCAAAGCAACTGACCCTTCCACTCGCTGCTGTTTTGCGAGGGGTCTTGCTGTCCGCAATAACGGCGGCCAACCTGGGCCACGTTAACAGCCGTCGCTGGACTTCGAAATAATTCACTGTGTGCGAAACGATTCGAGACGCGATACAGATGCTGCGTCAACTGTCGTCTCCTCTTCCCGGCGGCTGATTTAATTAACGGAGGGGAGGGGAGGCAGGGAGAGCAGGCTCACCAGTGGAAGATTCAGCTGCGGAGTGAGGACAGACTCTGGGCTTTCGTTAAGTATTTTCTGGTAACGCTGTCCAGGGGCCTGGGTTTCACTGATGGGGATGTAAGTCTGCTGGATGTAAACTGTCCCTTAGCATCTGAGAGAGAGCATTCCCGATCCATGGAGATTAGAGGGAGCTTTACTCTGTATCTACCCCTGTACCTGCCCTGGGAGTGTTTGATGGGACAGTGTAGAGGGAGCTTTACTCTGTATCTAACCCTGTACCTGCCCTGGGAGTGTTTGATGGGACGGTGTAGAGGGAGCTTTACTCTGTATCTAACCCTGTACCTGCCCTGTGAGTGTTTGATGGGACAGTGTAGAGGGAGCTTTACTCTGTATCTAACCCTGTACCTGCCCTGTGAGTGTTTGATGGGACAGTGTAGAGGGAGCTTTACTCTGTATCTAACCCTGTACCTGCCCTGGGAGTGTTTGATGGGGACAGTGTAGAGGGAGCTTTACTCTGTATCTAACCCTGTACCTGCCCTGGGAGTGTTTGACGGGACAGTGTAGAGGGAGCTTTACTCTGTATCTAACCCTGTACCTGCCCTGGGAGTGTTTGATGGGACAGTGTAGAGGGAGCTTTACTCTGTATCTAACCCTGTACCTGCCCTGGGAGTGTTTGACGGGACAGTGTAGAGGGAGCTTTACTCTGTATCTAACCCTGTACCTGCCCTGGGAGTGTTTGATGGGACAGTGTAGAAGGAGCTTTACTCTGTATCTAACCCTGTACCTGCCCTGGGAGTGTTTGACGGGACAGTGTAGAGGGAGCTTTACTCTGTATCTAACCCTGTACCTGCCCTGGGAGTGTTTGATGGGACAGTGTAGAGGGAGCTTTACTCTGTATCTTTTACAGTTATTCTGTTACAGAGTACTACAGAGGCAAGAACAAAGACAGCTAACAGGACGTGGTAAGAATTAGAAGCAATTCAGCTCCGTCCCCTCCCTCGAAGGAGCTGCTCCATGCAGTACGTGGGTTCCACACTAATTCACAATCAGTGTCTATTGGCTATTTGACTGCAGTGGGCATCGCTGCCAGGCCCCGATCCTTTCCTCTGGCGTTTTCCAGTGGGGGTAGATGTGGTCACTGGATGGTGATCTGAAGCAGGAAGCCTGGCTGATTTATCCCCCCCCTCCCTTGCTGTAGCCACCCCCCCATGCCAAACACGGCACGGAATGGCTTTGGGAGCTGGGGCCTTTAAGCCACACGCATGGCCGGTACATTTGCCCCCATTTAACCGCAGGGTGCTGCAGCATCAAGAAGAGGGGAGGGGGGAGGAGTGTGGGGGAGGGACTCAGGAAATAAGGAACACAGAAGCAGGAGGAGGCCATTCAGCCCCTCGAGCCCGTTCTGCCCTTCAACCGGATGGCGGCTGATTTGTATCTTGACTACAACAGCCCTGGCCCAACCAAAATCTCGCGATCTTAATCTGGAAATTTTCAATTGAATCCTCTGCCTTGGTGGGGGGAGGGAGTTCCAGAATTACCCCCCTCACTTTGTGTGAGGAAGTGCTTCCCGACATCACCCCTGAACGGCCTCGCTCGAATTTTAAACCCCTTGTTCTGGACTCCCCCTCACCAGAGGAAATAGTTTCTCTCTCTCTCTCCCCTAGCAAATCCTTTTAATCATCTTAAACACCTGTGCTGTAAAAGGTTGAATGTTAAACAGCGGGGAAAGGAAGGAAAGATTAGCTTTGGATCTTTACCCAGGGCTCATTAACGAACTCATTGAGAAAGCAGAAGGGGTTCTCAAATATCCATCAGACGTTGGACTTTGACCCCTGAGAAAGCTCCACACATCAGTCCTGGAAGCACTCAATAAAAGTGACATGGGATGGTGCATCGTCTTTGTGTCTGCAGAGTTACAAGAGGCTGAGCAGGGCCAGGCGGGGGAGAGAGAGACAGTTAGTAGAAAGAACACACTCACCCCATCCCCAGCTCCCTCTGCACGTTCACCGTGTGTGAGACAGAGAGAGATAGAGAGAGAGATAGAGAGAGAGCGAGAGAGATAGAGAGAGACAGAGAGAGAGAGAGACAGAGTGAGGGGGAGAGAGAGAGAGAGTAAGGGGGAGAGAGAGACAGAGAGAGAGAGTGAGGGAGAGAGAGAGACAGAGCGAGGGAGAGAGAGAGAGACAGAGAGAGAGAGAGAGACAGAGCGAGGGAGAGGGAGAGAGACAGAGGGAGAGGGAGAGAGAGGCAGAGACAGAGAGAGAGAGACAGACACAGAGAGAAACAGACAGTGAGAGAGAGAGAGAGAGAGACAGAGAGGGAGAGAGACAGACAGTGAGGGAGAGAGACAGAGAGAGGGAGAGAGAGAGAGTGAGGGAGAGAGAGAGACAGAGCGAGGGAGAGAGAGAGACAGAGTGAGGGAGAGAGAGAGAGACAGAGAGAGGGAGAGAGAGACAGAGAGAGAGAGAGAGACAGAGAGAGAGGGAGAGAGAGACAGAGAGAGAGAGAGAGACAGAGAGAGAGAGACAGAGAGAGAGAGACAGACAGACAGAGAGACAGAGAGAGAGAGAGCGAGGGAGAGAGAAAGAGAGAGAGAGTGAGAGAGAAAGAGAGAGAGAGCGAGGGAGAGAGAGAGAGACAGAGCGAGGGAGAGAGAGAGAGACAGAGCGAGGGAGAGAGAGAGAGACAGAGAGAGAGAGAGAGAGACAGAGCGAGGGAGAGAGAGAGAGACAGAGGGAGAGGGAGAGAGACAGAGGGAGAGGGAGAGAGAGGCAGAGACAGAGAGAGAGAGAGACAGACACAGAGAGAAACAGACAGTGAGAGAGAGAGAGAGACAGAGAGGGAGAGAGACAGACAGTGAGGGAGAGAGACAGAGAGAGGGAGAGAGAGAGAGTGAGGGAGAGAGAGAGACAGAGCGAGGGAGAGAGAGAGAGACAGAGACAGAGTGAGGGAGAGAGAGAGAGAGAGAGACAGAGTGAGGGAGAGAGAGAGAGACAGAGAGAGAGGGAGAGAGAGACAGAGAGAGAGAGACAGACAGACAGAGAGAGTCAGAGCGAGGGAGAGAGAGAGACAGACAGTGAGAGAGAGAGAGAGACGCAGAGGGAGAGGGAGAGAGACAGAGACAGAGAGAGAGAAAGAGATAAAAAAGATGAGAAAAAAATGAGTGAAAGAGAAATGAGAGATAGAATGAGAGTGAGAAAGAGAAATTGGGAAAGTGAGAGAGTGAGTGAGAGAAAGAGAGAAATAGAGAGAAAGAGTCAAAGAGACCTAGTGAGAGAAAGAGCGAGACAGAGAAATAGAGAGAGAAAGTGAAAGAGGGTCAAGAGGACAGAGAGAGGAGGAAGAGGGATAATCAGGGAAAGAGAGGGCGAAAGAAGAGAGACAAAGTGAAGGAGAAAGCGAGAGAAGCAGAGAAAGAGGGCTTGGGAGAGAAAAAAAATGATCAAGAGAAAGCAAACTTGCGTTTCTATAGCGCCTTTCACCTCCTCGGGATGTCCCAAAGCACTTCACGTTACAATGAATTATTTTTGAAGTGCAACCAAACCCTGGCAGCCAACTTGCACAAAGCAAGATCCCACAAACAGCGATGGGAATGCGTGACCGTTTAATCTGGGTTTAGTGACGTTGGTCGAGGGATAAATATCGGCCCCAGGACCCCGGGGAGAACTCCCCCCTCCCCACCCCTGCTCTTTTTCCAATAGCGGCCGTGGGATCTTTTACGTCCCACCTGAGAGGGGCAGACGGGGGGGGCCTCGGTTTAACGTCTCATCCCGAAAGACGGCCCCTCCGTCAGTGCGGCGCTCCCTCAGATACACCGGGGTGGGGGAGTGTCAGGCCTGGATTACGGGGCTCGAGTCTCTGGAGCGGGGGCTCGAACCCTCGACCTTCTGACTCCGAGAGAGAGAGACCCCCACCGAGGCAGGGCCGACACCACGAGGGAAATGTGTTTTGTGTGTTAAAAATCTGCAGCTTGGAAGGGGCAAGCACTGGGACTGCTGATTCTGCATGAACGCACACTTAGTGAGACACACCAGCGAGCCAAACAGAGGCCCCCCTCTCGAAACCTTTCTCGAGATCCTTTTTCACATGCTTACTCCTTCATCACCTTGGCAAAATGGTCACTTTAGCGGCGTTTGAAGTGGGCGAGCAGCTGCCTTCTGTCAACAGCGACTGTAAACACAACGAGAGGCCCCCTCCGCTAATTAATTACGGGCTGGCTTTGATCTGTTAACTAATCGGCGGAGGCAAACAGGAAAACAGAAACAAGGCGGGGGGGGGTGCCGGGGGGAGTGCGGGCCTCACGGAAGTCAACACACACACACACACAAAGGTAGTCCAACACCAAGGAAGCAAGGCAGACTGTTGAGATGCTGATAGCACCAGAGTTCTCAAGTGTTAACCCTTTCCGGCCACTAAATATAGAACCTGCCTCTCCCAACGGTCCCTCGGGAAACTGGCCAGCCCGGTATTCCCATCGCAGCTCCGACCGTGGGGAAGAATCCATTCAGACGTCTTCAAGGGAAAAATAAAATCGGACAATATTTTTCTCCCCCCTCTTTTTCGGCAGGAAGAACGAGGAGAGGCAATATAAACTAGAGGGCACAATTCTAAAAGGGGTGCAGGAACAGAGCGATCTGGGGGTATATGTGCACAAATCGTTGAAGGTGGCAGGGCAGGTTGAGAAAGTGGTTTAAAAAGCATACGGGATCCTGGGCTTTATAAATAGAGGCATAGAGTACAAAAGCAAGGAAGTCACGACGAACCTTTATAAAACACTGGTTCGGCCACAACTGGAGTATTGTGTCCAGTTCTGGGCACCGCACTTTAGGAAAGATGTGAAGGCCTTAGAGAGGGTGCAGAAGAGATTTACTAGAATGATTCCAGGGATGAGGGACTTTAGTTACATGGACAGACTGGAGAAGCTGGGGTTGTTCTCCTTGGAACAGAGACGGTTGTGAGGAGATTTGATCGAGGTATTCAAAATCATGAAGGGTCCAGACAGAGTAGATAGAGAGAAACTGTTCCCATTGGTGGAAGGGTCGAGAACCAGAGGACGTAGATTTAAGGTGATCGGCAAAAGAACCAAAGGCGACATGAGGGAAAACTTTTTTACACAGCGAGTGGTTAGGATCTGGAATGCACTGCCCGAGGGGGTGGTGGAGGCAGATTCAATCATGGCCTTCAAAAGGGAGCTGGATAAGTACTTGAAAGGAAAAAATTTGCAGGGCTACGGGGAAAGGGCGGGGGAGTGGGACTAACTGGATTGCTTTTGCAGAGAGCCGGGATGAGACGTTAAACCGAGGCCCCCCCGTCTGCCCTCTCAGGCGGGACGTAAAAGATCCCACGGCCGCAATTGGAAGAAGATCAGGGGCGGGGGGAGTTCTCCCCGGTGTCCTGGGGCCGATATTCATCCTTCAACCAGCACCCAAAACAGCTGATCAGGCCGTTTGGCACATCGGCTGTTTGTGGGATCTTGCTGTGCGCAAATCGGCTGCCGCGTTTCCTACATCGCAACAGTGAGCGCACTTGAGAAATAAAAGGACTTCATTGACTGTGAGGCACTTTGGGACGTCCTGAGGGGGTGAAAGGGGCCGGAGAGATGGGAGTTCCTTCCTGACTGCCAAACAGGCCGGCTAGAATCAGCTACCTGGGTTTGGCAGCACAAGGTTGCCCAGTGCCTGTGGGCCTGTGCCCCGTCAAGAGTCAGCGAGAGGCGGGAGGGGGGACCCCTGAAACACTTGGGGAGGGGTCAGGAGCCACTGCCAGTCAGGAGAGCCACAGCCGGGTTAACAGACCCCGTCGAGTAGCTCGAAGGCCGTTTAATCTTATAAAAGATGACAGAGTGAGGAAAGAATGTTTTAATCCCTTAATACAAATGGCACGGCCTGCAAAAATATCTCGAAAGGCCAGATGGAGGCCAGATAGCGTTTTGGATATAAAGGACCCTTTCTTCAGGCAGCTCTGTTTGGCTTCTTTCAATTGTTTCTTAAAAAAAAAACCCCATTTCCTCCCCTCGCTCTCCTGAAGGCGCCAATTCCGGCTGGAATTTGGGTTCCCCTGGGGGGGCCCCTGCCCTCTGCTACCTCCCCCGAGCGGTGGTTCTTCACAGGCTGGTGTCGACGGGCTATTCAACCCTGGGAGGAGGAGGGGGATCGCAGACGGTCCCGGCAAACGCACAAGACAGATAAACACACAAGACAGACGGACGCACACACAGGCAGACAGGCGCACAGACAGACAGACGCACACACAGAGACAGACGCACACACAGAGACAGACAGACACGCACACACAGAGACAGACGCACACACAGACAGACGGACGCACACACAGAGACAGACGCAGAGACAGACAGACAGATGCACACACAGACAGATGAACGCACAGACAGACAGGCGGACGCGCAGACAGACAGAAAGATGCGCAGACAGACAGAAAGACGCGCAGACAGACAGAAAGACGCGCAGACAGACAGAAAGACGCGCAGACAGACAAACTCTCAGACAGACAGCCGCACAAACAGACAGACGCAGACAGACAGACGCACACACAGGCAGACAGACGCACAGACAGACAGACGCACACACAGAGACAGACGCACACACAGAGACAGACGCACACACAGAGACAGACGCACACACAGAGACAGACGCACACACAGAGACAGACGCACACACAGACAGACAGACGCACACACAGAGACAGACGCACACACAGAGACAGACGCACACACAGGGACAGACGCAGAGACAGACAGACAGCAGATGCACACACAGACAGATGGACGCACAGACAGGCAGGCGGACGCGCAGACAGACAGAAAGACGCGCAGACAGACAGACTCTCAGACAGCCGCACAAACAGACAGACGCACGCAGACAGACAGACGCACAGACAGACAGGAAGACGTACAGACAGAAAGACGCACACAGACAGATGCATACAGACGGACACAGAGACACAGGCGGACACACAGAGAGAAACACAGACACGTGCCATTATGAGCAGTAACCCAGGCTGACTTCCCCCTCCTCGACCCAGGGGCTCCAACCCCCACAAATCGCTGCCAGGGTCGGGCTCCAGACAGGCCGGGAAAGGAGCCTGTGCCTTTCCTGCTCTGTGAGGAGGGGGTGCTCAGTATCAAACACCAACCCCCACAAGACAGCTTACGTTCCCCTTTCCGTGACGAGGGTCGACGCCCGCGTGCAGAGGCAGCCACCGAGCCCTTACCTCGGTCATGTTCACTCGGCCCTCTTGGAAGGAGCAGTCGCCCGCGTCGTGAGTGCAGATGTGCCGAAATTTGCACCAGTGACAGGGGTAGGGGCCGCCGACACAGGCCAGGCACCTGAGAGAGAGAGCGAGAGAGAGGGCAGAGAAAGACAGGTCAGTCCGCGACAGAAGAGACATTCAATTTAACAACACTTACACCCCACTCGAGGTAACTCAGAGGCCGGAAAGAGGGCCGGGGGTGTGTCCCTCACTGTGTGACGGGGGGACAGGGGGTGCGTGACACACTGTGTGACGGGGGGGACAGGGGGTGTGTCACTCACTGTGTGACGGGGGGACAGGGGGTGCGTCACTCACTGTGTGACGGGGGGACAGGGGGTGCGTGACACACTGTGTGACGGGGGGACAGGGGGTGCGTCACTCACTGTGTGACGGGGGGACAGGGGGTGCGTGACACACTGTGTGACGGGGGGACAGGGGGTGCGTCACTCACTGTGTGACGGGGGGACAGGGGGTGCGTGACACACTGTGTGACGGGGGACAGGGGGTGCGTCACTCACTGTGTGACGGGGGGACAGGGGGTGCGTGACACACTGTGTGACGGGGGACAGGGGGTGCGTCACTCACTGTGTGACGGGGGGACAGGGGGTGCGTGACACACTGTGTGACGGGGGGACAGGGGGTGCGTGACACACTGTGTGACGGGGGGACAGGGGGTGCGTGACTCACTGTGTGACGGGGGGACAGGGGGTGCGTGACTCACTGTGTGACGGGGGGACAGGGGGTGCGTGACTCACTGTGTGACGGGGGACAGGGGGTGCGTCACTCACTGTGTGACGGGGGGACAGGGGGTGCGTCACTCACTGTGTGACGGGGGGACAGGGGGTGCGTCGCGCACTGTGTGACGGGGGGACAGGGGGTGCGTCGCGCACTGTGTGACGGGGGGACAGGGGGTGCGTCACTCACTGTGTGACGGGGGGACAGGGGGTGCGTCACTCACTGTGTGACGGGGGGACAGGGGGTGCGTCACTCACTGTGTGACGGGGGGACAGGGGGTGCGTCACTCACTGTGTGACGGGGGGACAGGGGGTGCGTCACTCACTGTGTGACGGGGGGACAGGGGGTGCGTCACTCACTGTGTGACGGGGGGACAGGGGGTGCGTCACTCACTGTGTGACGGGGGGACAGGGGGTGCGTCACTCACTGTGTGACGGGGGGACAGGGGGTGCGTCACTCACTGTGTGACGGGGGGACAGGGGGTGCGTCACTCACTGTGTGACGGGGGGACAGGGGGTGCGTCACTCACTGTGTGACGGGGGGGACAGGGGGTGCGTCACTCACTGTGTGACGGGGGGGACAGGGGGTGCGTCACTCACTGTGTGACGGGGGGGACAGGGGGTGCGTCACTCACTGTGTGACGGGGGGGACAGGGGGTGCGTCACTCACTGTGTGACGGGGGGGACAGGGGGTGCGTCACTCACTGTGTGACGGGGGGGACAGGGGGTGCGTCACTCACTGTGTGACGGGGGGGACAGGGGGTGCGTCACTCACTGTGTGACGGGGGACAGGGGGTGCGTCACTCACTGTGTGACGGGGGGACAGGGGGTGCGTCACTCACTGTGTGACGGGGGGACAGGGGGTGCGTCACTCACTGTGTGACGGGGGGACAGGGGGTGCGTCACTCACTGTGTGACGGGGGGGACAGGGGGTGCGTGACACACTGTGTGACGGGGGGACAGGGGGTGCGTCACTCACTGTGTGACGGGGGGACAGGGGGTGCGTCACACACTGTGTGACGGGTACAGGGGGTGCGTCACTCACTGTGTGACGGGGGACAGGGGGTGCGTCACTCACTGTGTGACGGGGGACAGGGGGTGCGTCACTCACTGTGTGACGGGGGGACAGGGGGTGCGTCACTCACTGTGTGACGGGGGGACAGGGGGTGCGTCGCACACTGTGTGACGGGGGACAGGGGGTGCGTCACTCACTGTGTGACGGGGGGACAGGGGGTGCGTCACACACTGTGTGACGGGTACAGGGGGTGCGTCACTCACTGTGTGACGGGGGGACAGGGGGTGCGTCGCACACTGTGTGACGGGGGACAGGGGGTGCGTCACTCACTGTGTGACGGGGGGACAGGGGGTGCGTCACTCACTGTGTGACGGGGGGACAGGGGGTGCGTCACTCACTGTGTGACGGGGGGACAGGGGGTGCGTCACTCACTGTGTGACGGGGGGACAGGGGGTGCGTCACTCACTGTGTGACGGGGGGACAGGGGGTGCGTCACTCACTGTGTGACGGGGGGACAGGGGGTGCGTCACTCACTGTGTGACGGGGGGACAGGGGGTGCGTCACTCACTGTGTGACGGGGGGACAGGGGGTGCGTCACTCACTGTGTGACGGGGGGACAGGGGGTGCGTCACTCACTGTGTGACGGGGGGACAGGGGGTGCGTCACTCACTGTGTGACGGGGGGACAGGGGGTGCGTCACTCACTGTGTGACGGGGGGACAGGGGGTGCGTCACTCACTGTGTGACGGGGGGACAGGGGGTGCGTGACACACTGTGTGACGGGGGGACAGGGGGTGCATCACTCACTGTGTGACGGGGGGACAGGGGGTGCGTGACACTCTGTGTGACGGTGGGACAGGGGGTGCGTCACACACTGTGTGACGGGGGGACAGGGGGTGCGTGACACACTGTGTGACGGGGGGACAGGGGGTGCGTCACTCACTGTGTGACGGGGGGACAGGGGGTGCGTGACACACTGTGTGACGGGGGACAGGGGGTGCGTGACACTCTGTGTGACGGGGGGACAGGGGGTGCGTCACGCACTGTGTGACGGGGGACAGGGGGTGCGTCACTCACTGTGTGACGGGGGGACAGGGGGTGCGTGACACACTGTGTGACGGGGGGACAGGGGGTGCGTCACTCACTGTGTGACGGGGGGACAGGGGGTGCGTGACACACTGTGTGACGGGGGGACAGGGGGTGCGTCACTCACTGTGTGACGGGGGACAGGGGGTGCGTGACACACTGTGTGACGGGGGGACAGGGGGTCCGTGACACACTGTGTGACGGGGGGACAGGGGGTGCGTCACACACTGTGTGACGGGGGGACAGGGGGTGCGTCACTCACTGTGTGACGGGGGGACAGGGGGTGCGTCACTCACTGTGTGACGGGGGGACAGGGGGTGCGTCACTCACTGTGTGACGGGGGGACAGGGGGTGCGTGACACACTGTGTGACGGGGGGACAGGGGGTCCGTGACACACTGTGTGACGGGGGGACAGGGGGTGCGTCACACACTGTGTGACGGGGGGACAGGGGGTGCGTCACTCACTGTGTGACGGGGGGACAGGGGGTGCGTCACTCACTGTGTGACGGGGGGACAGGGGGTGCGTCACTCACTGTGTGACGGGGGGACAGGGGGTGCGTCACTCACTGTGTGACGGGGGGACAGGGGGTGCGTCACTCACTGTGTGACGGGGGGACAGGGGGTGCGTCACTCACTGTGTGACGGGGGGGACAGGGGGTGCGTCACTCACTGTGTGACGGGGGGGACAGGGGGTGCGTCACTCACTGTGTGACGGGGGGACAGGGGGTGCGTCACTCACTGTGTGACGGGGGGACAGGGGGTGCGTCACTCACTGTGGGACGGGGGGACAGGGGGTGCGTCACTCACTGTGTGACGGGGGGACAGGGGGTGCGTGACACACTGTGTGACGGGGGGACAGGGGGTGCGTCACGCACTGTGTGACGGGGGGACAGGGGGTGCGTCACTCACTGTGTGACGGGGGGACAGGGGGTGCGTCACTCACTGTGTGACGGGGGGGACAGGGGGTGCGTCACTCACTGTGTGACGGGGGGGACAGGGGGTGCGTCACTCACTGTGTGACGGGGGGACAGGGGGTGCGTCACTCACTGTGTGACGGGGGGACAGGGGGTGCGTCACTCACTGTGTGACGGGGGGACAGGGGGTGCGTCACTCACTGTGGGACGGGGGGACAGGGGGTGCGTCACTCACTGTGTGACGGGGGGGACAGGGGGTGCGTGACACACTGTGTGACGGGGGGACAGGGGGTGCGTCACTCACTGTGTGACGGGGGGACAGGGGGTGCGTCACTCACTGTGTGACGGGGGGACAGGGGGTGCGTCACTCACTGTGTGACAGGGGGACAGGGGGGTGCGTGACACTCTGTGTGACGGGGGGACAGGGGGTGCGTCACTCACTGTGTGACGGGGGGACAGGGGGTGCGTCACTCACTGTGTGACAGGGGGACAGGGGGTGCGTCACACGCAGGGTAACACAGAGAAACTTTAAATCCTGCCGTGGGAAAAGATAAAATGGCAGAATCTGCGACTCAATTCCTTCTCACCGGGGTCTCTCCACATTCCACTCCCTCAGCCTTCACTCCGTCCTACAATCTCGAGCCTGATGATATGAAAAGCTCAGTGCTGTCGAGCGCCTCCCCCTTGACTGCCCTCACCCTCACTCCCGCTCTCTCCGCCCCCTCGGTGCTGACCTGCACTCGGCCCTCCCCCCCCGGAGCTTTCTCAATAAAATAAATGAGCTCCCCTCCTCGACATGGGGCCCTGTCCGCTACTCTTTAATGCTTGGCTTGGACACTTTATTCACAGTTCGCAAGGTCTTGTTCGAACGACAATTTGACACCAGCCTCACCAGATCGATAAAGAACATCACTTCCAGTTCATCTCTCTCACAGCGTTCAAACACTCCCAGGGGCAGGTACAGGGTTAGATACAGAGTAAAGCTCCCTCTACACTGTCCCATCAAACACTCCCAGGGCAGGTACAGCACGGGGTTAGATACAGAGTAAAGCTCCCTCTACACCGTCCCATCAAACACTCCCAGGGCAGGTACAGTGTTAGATACAGAGTAAAGCTCCCTCTACACTGTCCCATCAAACACTCCCAGGGCAGGTACAGGGTTAGATACAGAGTAAAGCTCCCTCTACACTGTCCCATCAAACACTCCCAGGGGCAGGTACAGGGTTAGATACAGAGTAAAGCTCCCTCTACACTGTCCCATCAAACACTCCCAGGGCAGGTACAGGGTTAGATACAGAGTAAAGCTCCCTCTACACTGTCCCATCAAACACTCCCAGGGCAGGTACAGGGTTAGATACAGAGTAAAGCTCCCTCTACACTGTCCCATCAAACACTCCCAGGGCAGGTACAGGGTTAGATACAGAGTAAAGCTCCCTCTACACTGTCCCGTCAAACACTCCCAGGGCAGGTACAGGGTTAGATACAGAGTAAAGCTCCCTCTACACTGTCCCGTCAAACACTCCCAGGGCAGGTATAGGGTTAGATACAG